>NC_091457.1:29060217-29360217 GCF_027789765.1 Dendropsophus ebraccatus
TGACTGTGCTGTCATGGTATAGGGGAGGTGTATGTGGCAGGATCAGTATATGATGTGTATATGGCGCTGTGACTGTGCGGTCATGGTATAGGGGAGGTGTATGTGGCAGGATCAGTATATGATGTGTATATGGTGCTGTGACTGTGCTGTCATGGTATAGGGGAGGTGTATGTGGCAGGATCAGTATATGATGTGTATATGGCGCTGTGCTGTCATGGTATAGGGAGGTGTATGTGGCAGGATCAGTATATGATGTGTATATGTGACTGTGCTGTCATGGTATAGGGGAGGTGTATGTGGCAGGATCAGTATATGATGTGTATATGGCGCTGTGCTGTCATGGTATAGGGGAGGTATATGTGGCAGGATCAGTATATGATGTGTATATGGCGCTGTGACTGTGCTGTCATGGTATAGGGGAGGTGTATGTGGCAGGATCAGTATATGATGTGTATATGGCGCTGTGACTGTGCTGTCATGGTATAGGGGAGGTGTATGTGGCAGGATCAGTATATGATGTGTATATGGAGCTGTGACTGTGCTGTTATGGTATAGGGGAGGTGTATGTAGGAGGATCAGTATATGATGTGTATATGGCGCTGTGACTGTGCTGTCATGGTATAGGGGAGGTGTATGGGGCAGGATCAGTATATGATGTGTATATGGCGCTGTGACTGTGCTGTCATGGTATAGGGGAGGTGTATGTGGTAGGATCAGTATATGATGTGTATATGGCGCTGTGACTGTGCGGTCATGGTATAGGGGAGGTGTATGTGGCAGGATCAGTATATGATGTGTATATGGCGCTGTGACTGTGCTGTCATGGTATAGGGGAGGTGTATGTGGTAGGATCAGTATATGATGTGTATATGGCGCTGTGACTGTGCTGTCATGGTATAGGGGAGGTGTATGTGGTAGGATCAGTATATGATGTGTATATGTGACTGTGCTGTCATGGTATAGGGGAGGTGTATGTGGCAGGATCAGTATATGATGTGTATATGGCGCTGTGCTGTCATGGTATAGGGGAGGTGTATGTGGTAGGATCAGTATATGATGTGTATATGGCGCTGTGACTGTGCTGTCATGGTATAGGGGAGGTGTATGTGGTAGGATCAGTATATGATGTGTATATGGCGCTGTGACTGTGCGGTCATGGTATAGGGGAGGTGTATGTGGCAGGATCAGTATATGATGTGTATATGGCGCTGTGACTGTGCTGTCATGGTATAGGGGAGGTGTATGTGGTAGGATCAGTATATGATGTGTATATGGCGCTGTGACTGTGCTGTCATGGTATAGGGGAGGTGTATGTGGTAGGATCAGTATATGATGTGTATATGGCGCTGTGACTGTGCTGTCATGGTATAGGGGGGTGTATGTGGTAGGATCAGTATATGATGTGTATATGTAGCTGTGACTGTGCGGTCATGGTATAGGGGAGGTGTATGTGGCAGGATCAGTATATGATGTGTATATGGCGCTGTGACTGTGCTGTCATGGTATAGGGGAGGTGTATGTGGCAGGATCAGTATATGATGTGTATATGTAGCTGTGACTGTGCGGTCATGGTATAGGGGAGGTGTATGTGGCAGGATCAGTATATGATGTGTATATGGCGCTGTGACTGTGTGGTCATGGTATAGGGGAGGTGTATGTGGCAGGATCAGTATATGATGTGTATATGGCGCTGTGACTGTGCTGTCATGGTATAGGGGAGGTGTATGTGGCAGGATCAGTATATGATGTGTATATGGCGCTGTGACTGTGCTGTCATGGTATAGGGGAGGTGTATGTGGCAGGATCAGTATATGATGTGTATATGGCGCGGTGCTGTCATGGTATAGGGGAGGTGTATGTGGTAGGATCAGTATATGATGTGTATATGGCGCTGTGACTGTGCTGTCATGGTATAGGGGAGGTGTATGTGGCAGGATCAGTATATGATGTGTATATGTGATTGTGCTGTCATGGTATAGGGGAGGTGTATGTGGCAGGATCAGTATATGATGTGTATATGGCGCTGTGCTGTCATGGTATAGGGAGGTGTATGTGGCAGGATCAGTATATGATGTGTATATGGCGCTGTGACTGTGCTGTCATGGTATAGGGGAGGTGTATGTGGTAGGATCAGTATATGATGTGTATATGGCGCTGTGACTGTGCTGTCATGGTATAGGGGAGGTGTATGTGGCAGGATCAGTATATGATGTGTATATGGCGCTGTGACTGTGCTGTCATGGTATAGGGGAGGTGTATGTGGCAGGAACAGTATATGATGTCTATATGGCGCTGTGACTGTGCTGTCATGGTATAGGGGAGGTGTATGTGGCAGGATCAGTATATGATGTGTATATGGCGCTGTGCTGTCATGGTATAGGGGAGGTGTATGTGGCAGGATCAGTATATGATGTGTATATGGTGCTGTGCTGTCATGGTATAGGGGAGGTGTATGTGGCAGGATCAGTATATGATGTGTATATGGCGCTGTGCTGTCATGGTATAGGGGAGGTGTATGTGGCAGGATCAGTATATGATGTGTATATGGCGCTGTGACTGTGCTGTCATGGTATAGGGGAGGTGTATGTGGCAGGATCAGTATATGATGTGTATATGGCGCTGTGACTGTGCTGTCATGGTATAGGGGAGGTGTATGTGGCAGGATCAGTATATGATGTGTATATGGCGCTGTGCTGTCATGGTATAGGGGAGGTGTATGTGGCAGGATCAGTATATGATGTGTATATGGCGCTGTGACTGTGCTGTCATGGTATAGGGGAGGTGTATGTGGCAGGATCAGTATATGATGTGTATATGGCGCTGTGACTGTGCTGTCATGGTATAGGGGAGGTGTATGTGGTAGGATCAGTATATGATGTGTATATGGCGCTGTGATTGTGCTGTCATGGTATAGGGGAGGTGTATGTGGCAGGATCAGTATATGATGTGTATATGGAGCTGTGACTGTGCTGTCATGGTATAGGGGTGGTGTATGTGGCAGGATCAGTATATGATGTGTATATGGCGCTGTGACTATGCTGTCATGGTATAGGGGAGGTGTATGTGGCAGGATCAGTATATGATGTGTATATGTGACTGTGCTGTCATGGTATAGGGGAGGTGTATGTGGCAGGATCAGTATATGATGTGTATATGTGACTGTGCTGTCATGGTATAGGGGAGGTGTATGTGGTAGGATCAGTATATGATGTGTATATGGCGCTGTGACTGTGCTGTCATGGTATAGGGGAGGTGTATGTGGCAGGATCAGTATATGATGTGTATATGGAGCTGTGACTGTGCTGTCATGGTATAGGGGTGGTGTATGTGGCAGGATCAGTATATGATGTGTATATGGCGCTGTGACTGTGCTGTCATGGTATAGGGGAGGTGTATGGGGCAGGATCAGTATATGATGTGTATATGGCGCTGTGACTGTGCGGTCATGGTATAGGGGAGGCTCCTGTGCTGCATCATTTTCTCTGTTCCTGAAGTCTGTAACGCTGTATATTCCTGTTATACCTATAGCACAATGTGCACCATCATTATACCCGAGGGGCCTGGTGTGTGACACCTAAATTCTCAGGATGCCATGTGTGACACTACTACATTCAGGTGGCATGGTGTGTTACAGTCAGGGGGTACAGTATACACGGTCATGTTACAGTCAGGGGGTACAGTATACACGGTCCTGTTACAGTCAGGGGGTACAGTATACATGGTCCTGTTACAGTCAGGGGGTACAGTATACATGGTCCTGTTACAGTCAGGGGGTACAGTATACACGGTCCTGTTACAGTCAGGGGGTACAGTATACATGACAACCACATACAGTATAGCCTCCTGGCTGTCCCCGCATAGCGTACAGTCTATTCTGGGGGGGGGCGCCATTTGTCTTCTCTGCCTAGGGCACCAAAACTCCTTGTCCCGGCCCTGGGTTTAGGCATTTTTGTCTGCTGAACTTTTTTCCTCAGCCATCACATTACCTAGCTGCTAGACCACAAAAGGTGAAAGTAATGCCATACACCTAGAAATGGTATTTTCCAGACAAGCAGAACATTCCTATCGAAGTCCATTGTAGAAAAAAAACGCCAAAAAATAAGGGGACTGCTACTGCAATACCTGAATAGGTCAGTAGATTGGCAGGAACTCTTCACCTGGGTTTGAACAGGGCTAAATCCCTCTTAAACGGGTTGTCCAGCGACAATCTTTTTTTCCAAATCAACTAATATCAGAAAGTTAAAATAAAACATTTCCTGCATGACATACAGCAGCTAACAGCAAGAAGACTTGAGATTTTTTTTAATAGAAGTAAATTATAAATTTATATAACTTTGTCACACCAGTTGATTTGAAAGAAAAAGATTTTCGCTGGTCAACCCCTTTAATTAGAGTTCTCCTTTAAAGGGGTACTCCAGCGGGGGGGCTATTTTGGGACCTCCACTCAAAGACCTCCACTGACCTCCCCGGATCCAGTGGCGGGTCCCGTATCACGGCGCTCCGGTCCCCGGCCGCTTCCTGGTGTCTGACGCGGGCTCGAGATGTGACGTCTCAGTCAGCCAGTCAGTGACAGAGGCGGGATCCAAACGGACTTGAAACGGATCCCGCCTCTGTCACTGACTGGCTGAGCGGACTTGAGACGTCACATCTCGAGCCTGCGTCGGACACCAGGAAGCAGACGGGAATCAGGGCCGGAGCGCCGCGATACGGGACCCGCCGCTGGATCCGGGGAGGTGAGGTCAGGAAGCTGAATGTGCAACTCCACCACTCACTCACAGGCTTGCGTGTGGTTCCCATAGCGTTGCAGCGAGCTCCAATGAAGGTGTAGAGAGTGGTGTAGGCAGGCAACACAAGGTTAACTAGAAATGTAATCTCTCCTTAAGGCCCCGTTCCCACTGAGGAAAGGTAGCGGAATTCCGCGACGGAATTGTGGGCCGCGGAATGCCGTTAGCCTCCCGCTCATAATAGGAGTCTATGGGAGGCGCACTCTCCTGCTCTGTACGCGCTGAAGAATGAACATGTTCATTCTTCAGCGCGGACAGGGCAGGAGTGCGCGCCTCCCATAGACTCCCATTATGAGCAGGAGGCTAACGCAGGGCCGCTTTAACCAGAGGGCACATGGTGAACGTGCACCGGGCCCACTGGTTAAAGGGGCCCCCCCGAGCAGGCCGGCCGTTGCTATGTGCGACCAATGCGGTCGCACAGGGCTCCGGCCACCAGCCTGTCAGGGGGGAGCGCCATGGATGGGTAATCTACTTACCCCTCCATGGCGCCCCCTGCAGGGCCCCCCCGTCCGCTGCTGCCCCCGTCCGCTGCTGCTGCGGCGCTTCAGCGCTGCAGCAACAGCGACACTGACAGAGAGAGAGCCATTGGCTCCCTCCCTGTCAGTCACTCTTGTGGCCGCACTTCCTGCGGTCACAAGAGGCCGCACTCTCCCTCTAGCGCCCGACGTCACTGGAGCGTCGGCACGAGGGTAAGGGGAGTGCAGCCTCTTGTGACCGCAGGAAGTGCGGCCTCAAGAGGGAAGAGAAGAGGAACGCGTGGACCTAGGTGAGTAACAGTGTTTGTTTTTTTCAATGTTATATGGGAGGGGGAGCTATATACTATAGCGGGGGCACAGGGGGCTATATACTATGGGGGGGGCACAGGGGGCTATATACTACTGGGGAGCACAGGGGGCTATATACTATGGGGGAGCACAGGGGAGCTATATACTATGGGGGAGCACAGGGGGCTATATACTACTGGGGAGCACAGGGGAGCTATATACTACTGGGGAGCACAGGGGGCTATATACTATGGGGGATCACAGGGGAGCTATATACTATTGGGGAGCACAGGGGGCTATATACTATTGGGGAACACAGGGGGCTATATACTATGGGGGAGCAAAGGGGAGCTATATACTATTGGGGAGCACAGGGGGCTATATACTGTTGGGGAGCACAGGGGAGCTATATACTATTGGGGAGCACAGGGAGCTATATACTATTGGGGAGCACAGGGAGCTATATACTATTGGGGAGCACAGGGAGCTATATACTATTGGGGAGCACAGGGGTCTACATACTATGGTGGAAAGCACAAGGGGCTATATATTATGGAGAGCACAGGGGGGCTATATACTATTGGGGAGAGCACAGGGGGCTATATACTATTGGGGGGAGCACAGGGGGCTATATACTATTAGGGGAGAGCACAGGGGGGCTATATACTCTTGTGGGAGAGCATAGGGGTCTATATACTATTGGAGAGCACAGGGGGGCTATATACTATTGGGGGAGAGCACAGGGGGGCTATATACTATTGTGGGAGAGCACAGGGGTCTATATACTATGGGGGGGAGCACAGGGGGGCTATATATTATGGAGACCACGGGGGGCTATATACTATTGGGGAGAGCACAGGAGGCTATATACTATTGGGGGGGAGCACAGGGGGGCTATATACTATTGGGGGAGAGCACAGGGGGGCTATATACTATTGTGGGAGAGCATAGGGGTCTATATACTATTGGAGAGCACAGGGGGGGCTAAATACTATTGGGGGAGAGCACAGGGGGGCTATATACTATTGTGGGAGAGCACAGGGGGGCTATATACTATTGTGGGAGAGCACAGGGGGGCTATATACTACTGGGGAGAGTGCACAGGGGGGCTATATACTAATGGGGGAGCGCACAGGAGGTCTGTATATAACTGGAGGAGCACATGAGGGTCTATATACTACAGGGACACCTTAAAACTATGGAGGCACAGAGGGGTGTAACTATGTAGGGGTACAGAGGGGTGTAACTACTGTATAGGGGTACAAGGGACCTAACCACTGTATGTGTTGGAGCCTAAAATATTTGTCTGGCAGATTCTGGAGAGAAGATTCACAGCCAGGAGAAGACTTCAAGGTGGCCCAGGCTGGATGGAGAGAAAAAGAAAAGGTGACAGACTCTGATCGGAGAAGACGCCCCCGGTGAGTCACTGGATGTAACTGCACTCTGTTATAGGGTTGTAGTGTTAGGGGTCATGATGTGGCGGTATTATGTAATGGTATCATTGGTGATATCTTTCTGTTTTGTTCAGTGCAGTTTTTATGTAATATGTAATCACTGTATGGTGGAAATAGTGTTATAAGGTAACTACTGTATGTATTGGGGCTCTTGATACAGTGTGGGGGTAAATTTAGTACATTATACCATGTGCCGAAAGGGAAGAGGGGGGCCCACTCTTGAGGGCTGTGCACTGGGCCCACCAATGTATTAAAACGGCTCTGGGCTAACGGCATTCCGCGGCGGACAATTCCGTTGCGGAATTCCGCTACCTTTCCTCAGTGGGAACGGGGCCTTATTGTTATAGTATTAAGCATTAACAAGCAAATTTCATAGAGACATGTCAAAAGTTTTGATCGGTCCACGGCTGAACACTCTGATTGGGAGAATGAGCAGGGAGAGGACCACAATGCAGCCTCTTTTTGAATCTCCCCGGCTCTGTCATTACAGTGCAGCGGAGATTCAAACATTTTTCCCGCTGGCGGCATGATGTTGATACAATCCAGGACATGCATTGTCCATAGGTGAACGTGTGAATGCAGCCTTAGAGAAAAGAGTCAGGCTTTATAGAGCCACTATAAGTCTGACTTAGAGCGGAAAGTGGACGCACTGTAGCGCGTCTTCTACCCAGGGCCTCTTTAACCAGAAGGCAAATGGTGCATGTGCACCGGGCGCACTGGTTAAAGGGCCGGCCTCTGCTCTGTGCGACCTGTGCAGTCGCACAGGGCTCCGGCCGACAGCCTGTCAGGGGGGCGCCATCGGGATGGGTGAGTAGTTAATCTACTTACCCATCCATGGCGCCCCCTGCAGGCCCCCCCCCCCCGCCTCCTGCTACGCTTTGCACTGTAGCTATAAGCGCTTGTAACAAGCGCTCAGTTACAGTCAGCAGCAGCACTGACAGGGCCGCTCTCCCGTTGTGGTGTCGGTGCTTGAGTGATGACACTGAGCGCCGACACCGCGAGGGGGTAGAGCGGCCTCTTGTGACCGCAGGCAGTGTGGCCACAAGGGTGAAGTGAAGAGAAGAGGAGACGCGTGGACCCAGGTGAGTATAAGTGTTTGTTTTTTTTGTTATATGCTATATGGGAGGAGGAGCACAAAGGAAGGCTATATACCCGGGAGCAGCATACAGCGGGGGTCTATATACTACTATGAGGGCGCACAGGGGGTCTATATACTACTGGGGGAGCTCACGGGGGGGGGGTATATACACTACTGGGGGGTGCAGCGAGGGGGTATATATAACTGTGGGAGCGTACAGGGGGGCTATATACTACTGGGGGCGCACAGGGGATATATATATATATATATATATATATATATATACTACTGGGGGGTGCACAGGATATATATATTCTATGGGGTGGCGCACACAGGGGTCTATATACTACTGGGGCAGCACACAGGGGTCTATATACTACTGGGGCAGCACACAGGGGTCTATATACTACTGGGCGGCGCACAGGGGGATCTATATATAACTTGGCGAGCGCACAGGTTAGCTATATACTACTGGGGGCCGCACAGGGGGGAAATTATATAACTGGGGGAGCACAGAGGGGCCTATATACTACTGGGGGCAGCACAATGGGGTCTATATACTACTGGGGGCAGCGCACAAGGGATCTATATACCACTGGGGGGCAGCACATAGTGGTCTATCGTACTGGGGGCAGCACACAAGGGGTATATACTACTGGGGGCAGCACACAAGGGGTATATATACTACTGGGGGCAGCGCACAAGGGGTCTATATACTACGGGGGGCAGCACCTAGTGGTCTATAGTACTGGGGGCAGCACACAGGGGTCTATATACTGCTGGGGGCAGAACACAGCTGTCTATACTACTGGGGGCAGCACACAGGGGTCTATATGCTACTGGGGGCAGCACACAAGGGGTATATACTACTGGGGGAGCACATAGGGGTCTATAGTATTGGGGCAGCACATAGGGGTCTATACTACAGGGAGCAGCACACGGGTCTATACTACGTTAAAGCTGCACAGAGGTGCCTATATTATATAGGGACCTTACTACTATATTGGGGCACAGAGCATACCTAATTATTAAGTGGGAGCACAGAGGGGTGTAACTACTGTATTGGGGCACAGTGGGGGGGGGGTAACTACTATATAGGGACACAGAGGGGGGTAACTACTGTATGTGTAGGAGCCTAAAATGTTTCTCTACTTCCCCATCCTCTCCTAGGTCTTTTAGGTATTAAATGTACTCTCAGTTTTTCTACTCCTAAGCGGTGGTACAGGCAGCTCTGCAATTGGCTCCTGGTAAATACACCTTAAGGCTACGTTCACACTACGTAAAAGTACGGCCGTTGTTGCCATCGGCAACAACGGACGTACTTTGTACGCCTGTGAACACTGCCTATTGATCTATGGGATCCCGGCCAGAGGGTATACACATGGTATACGCTCCGGCTGGGATCCCGTGCAGCGCCGCAAATAACTGACACGTCAGTTTTCTGCGGCCGCAATTCAGTGAATTGCTGCCGTAGGAAACCCTGTCAGTTTACACAATAAATCGCTTCATTGCGTGCTATGGTAAGTACTGATGCGGGCGCGCGCTGATGCGCCCGCATCAGAACCCTGCGGCCAGAAAGATCATCCGGTCGGTACCGGCCAGGATGATCTTGTTAGAGACCGGCGGTTCCATGACCCGGCCGGGTCACGGAACGGCCGGTCTCTTACAAAGTGTAAACATAGCCTAATCTTGTAGCTCCATGGATGCTGTAAAATTCCCAGCTGTGGGGTGTTAGCAGCCTTCATGGTACGCCACTGACAGCACCCCCCTGGATTGCAGAAGCGCCTAATACCCGCAGCCCTCACCCCAATACACATACATACAGCATTCCTTTGTTCTTTCAGCTGCCCAACGCACAAATGACGTAATTCGTGTGGTGGGGAGCTATGTGAATAACGGGGGACTGCGCCGGGTCAGGTGAGTTTGGGGGTATGTGGTTTCGGTATGCCATTGACATCACACCCCTTCTCCCCAAGCACCAGTATCCCGAGGTCCATACAGGATTCATGGGGCCCTGTTCAGTTTTTTGCTATGGGGCTCCATCAATCCTAGCTATGCCCTTGTCAAGGGGTGGTAGTTTCTTATATGGTACTATTGGTCTTCTTACTGGTAATATTAGTCTTGATATACTGGTGGTGGACCCCAGGGCTGTGGAGTTGGAGTCGGGGCTCGTTTTGGCTGGAGTTGGAGTCGGGGCTAGTTTTGGCTGGAGTCGGAGCTAGTTTTGGCTGGAGTCGGAGTTGGAGTCGGGAAAAAAGTGTACTGACTCAGACTCCAGCTTTAAAAAAATCTTTAAACAATTTAGAATTGAGTATTGATATTAATTTTTATTTTTAAGTTTTGCTCATCAATATATGTTATGAGCAACATTCTAATAGATCACTGGCTCTATTACATAAGGGTGGTCAGGGAAAAGTTGTCAGCCACTATTTGGCAGTTTGTTTCTGAGCTGGAAGAGTCCATTGTGTGGGGGGAGATCTGTGCTGTTCTCTTCCTGGATGCCTGTATATGAGCAGCAGTGTAATATGAAGATATCCTGTGTAATATATAAGAGGAGGAGAAGACATAAGTAGTGCAGCAGTAACCTCTGTCCTCAGTGTGGTGTTTTCTCTCTGGGAGAAGATTGTGTGTTTTTCTTCAGTGTTCTATGGCAGCAGCTGTGTGTGTGTGCGCTATGGCTGCAGCAGGTTGTGTGTGTGTGTGTGTGTGTGTATGTATGTATGTGTGATATGGCTGCAGCAGGCTGTGTGTGTGTTTGTTTGTGTATGTATGTATGTATGTGCGCTATGGCTGCAGCAGGCTGTGTGTGTATGTGTGTGTATGTATGTGTGCTATGGCTGCAGCAAGCTGTGTGTATGCTATGGCTGCAGCAGGCTGTGTGTGTGTATGTATGTGTGCTATGGCTGCAGCATGCTGTGTGTGTATGCTATGGCTGCAGCAGGCTGTGTGTGTGTGTATGTGTGTGTGTGCTATGGCTGCAGCAGGCTGTGTGTGTGCTATGGCTGCAGCAGGCTCTGTGTGTGTGTGCTATGGCTGCAGCAGGCTGTGTGTGTGTGTGTGTATGCTATGGCTGCAGTAGGCTGTGTGTGTGGATGCTATGGCTGCAGCAGGCTGTGTGTGTGTGCGTGTGCTATTGCTTGCCCCCACAGTGACCCTCAACATCACTATGTGTGAGTCTATCAGTATGGCTGACCCCTCTGTGTCACAGGGATTTTGCAGTGTTAGCAGTGTTTCTTTGTGTATGGTGAATATTAGTTAGAAACATCAAAGATTGTCAGCAGGAAAAACCACCTGCTCCATCTAGTCTAGTTCTGAGTTGTTCAGACATGGAGGCTGGAGACTGGCTGAATTCTCTGCACACACAGGAGAAGCTGCTTTATATACAGTATTCCTTTATTCACTCAGAAGTTGTAACAGGATTATGTAGGACATTAGGGGGAAGCTGCTGAACCAGTGTGATAAATAACTCTACTGGTATCTGACCGGCCATTTATGAAGGAGCAGGAGTCGGAGTCGGGAGGTGGAGTCGGTCCTGATAAAATTCAGGAGTCGGAGTCGGTCCTGATAAAATTCAGGAGTTGGAGTTGGAGCTGCGGCTTACCGACTCCACAGGCCTGGTGGACCCCCAGGATTATTTCCTCTGGTGGGCCCTAGGCAGGGGCTTAGCAAGCCTTCATGGGGCCCCATGAATCCTGTACAGCCCCCCCCCCCATACTCACATGACCCAGCGCATTCCTAAGGTGTTCAGTTCTCCCAGATTCTCGTCACACAAGTAACGTTACTGGTGTGCTGGGTAGCTGGGAGAACAAACGCAGAGGGACTATGCCGGGTCATGTGAGTATGTGCATTGAGGGAACAGGTGCCTCTTGTGGCCGTAGGTGCATTGCTGTCTCAAACCTCAAAAGGGGCTGGCACGGCGGGGGGGCCTTCCAGTTGTGGTAGACGTGGGTACTGTGAACCATAGCTACCATAAAGACAGACAATGCTTTACCAGGGGACCCCTGCTTCAGGGTCCCCATACCAGTTGCGTGGTCTGCCTCCATGGTAGCTATGCCACTGCCCCAAGGTACCCCAGTCCAACACTTTGTAAGCATACTGTACATGTATAACCACTCCAGCTTCCCCCAAAGACCTGGCCTGAAGCCCTTAGGATGGGTTCACACTATGGAATCCGCGCAGGTAAGTTCCAGCGGATTCAGTCACTTGTACCCGCTGGGGGCATGGGGGCATATCAGCCCGTGCCATAGACTCCATTTGGCCGATTGCGCTGTTCACTGAAAGGATTGTCATGTCAGTTCTTTCGGCAGAAGGTGGAATCACTTTCACTTTTCTATCTACAGGCCATGTAATTGCTTGTTTGTTACAGGAATAGTTGTACTTTGTAATGGCGTCTTTCATTTTACCATAACATGTATGACGGAATCCCAAATATATTATTTATGAAGATATAAATAGGTGAAATTGTAAAAAAGAATGCAATATAGTAACGTTTGGGGGGTTCCTGTGTCTACATAATGCACTATATGGTAAAAGCGACATGATATTATTATTCTATAGGTCAGTCTGAACACAACCATATGCAGGTTTACACAGATTCTCTAATGTTATATATTTTTTTTTAATTAAATCCTTTTTTTTGGCAAATAAATATTAATAAAATGGGCCTATTGTGACGCTTATAACAGTTTTATTTTATTTTTTTTAAACTCAGTTTTATTAAAAGTGTATAAAAGAGCAGTACAAAACAGAATTAGCACATGTGTCATCAAGAAAGGGATAACATGAACATTTCCATCATGGTCAATAGAATGGTAGGTATGACAAGAGGCACTGCGTAAAGGCAAATTACAACCAAAAACAACTCGTTACAAACTCACATAACAGAGGTGATTCAATGACACACATAACCTAGTCAAGTCCTATCAGTGGGAGATGTTGTCAGGTGTGAGTCTTTCCACGCACCCCATACTTTAGCAAATTTTTGGGGGCATTTACGGTGTAAATAAACAATTTTGTCATACATCATTACAGTGTTAACCTGTTTTTTCCACATGTGAAGATTAGGGGGACGAGGGTCCATCCATCTGATGGCAATGGACTTACGAGCAAGAAACAACGTCTCCCTTAAAAAGGTGCGCTGGTGAGGCGTCCAGACCTCCTCCTCCAACAAGCCAAACAGGCATACTGATGGCGACAGTGGAACCGGCACTGAGAGGACCGAGGACAATAGCTGGATTACTGCACTCCAGAAAGAGGCAATAGATGGGCATTTCTACACCATGTGCCAGAAGTCAGCGTGGCCAGTTTGGCACCTGGGGCATATAGGGTCTGGAATGCGGCCCATGCGGAATAAGCGCTGGGGTGTTAAGTATGCCTGGTGGATAAAATACAGTTGGATTAGTTTATTATTAGGTGCTGGGGATACGTATCTGTGAGACTCTAATAGGGCCTCACAGTCCTCTTCATCTAGAGTAGGGATATATGTTTTCCATTTGTCTAACGCCGGAAGAGGGCTGGACGCCACCACCGCAGTGATCAGGTAGGAGTAGAGAGTGGAGACTAGGCCTCCTGGGCCTTGGGATCTGATTACACCTATCAAGGGGTGCGAGGACAATGAAGTCGCTGGGGTTGGGAACTGCGCGTTCAGGGCATGACGCAGTTGGAGATACCTAAAGAAGGAGGTACGCGGAATGCCAAAAGAATCCCTTAGGGAGTCAAAGGTTCGTATGGCATGGTCTACATACATGTCACTCACATATAGGACCCCTACCTGAGCCCAATAGTTCTGCTCAGGGAGAGATAATAGATGCGAAAGAGAGTGGTTATTCCATAGTGGAGCCTCCACGGGGGTCCCCCGAAACCGCAGTTTGTTCCCGGCCGCCAGCCAGACTTTGCGGCCTACCTTGTGGGCGGGTAGGGCCTGTACTCGGGGGCAGGAAGATGCCTCCAAGTAGGACCACAGGGAAATCGGAGAAATGAAGTCCAACAAGTGCTGGTCAGGAGAGGGACCCGGGTTTACCTGCAGCCATGGGTTTAGGTATTTCAGTTGCCCGGCAAGATAATAGAGGTATATATTGGGGAGAGACACACCCGCACTATCCTTTGGGCGTTGTAGTTTAGCAAACTGGAGTTTTGATAGTGATGGACCCCATATGAAGGGAATCATAGCCGAGTCCAGGTCTCGGAAAAAGGGTTGCGGAATTGGGACAAATATATGTTGCAGGGTATAAAGGCATTTGGGCACAACCACCATCTTGATTAGATTAATTCGGCCCATCACCGACAGCGGTAGTGAGGCCCAGATTCTAAATTTATTGCGGAAATGTCCCAACAATGGAAGGACATTTAGTGCCAGTGACTGTGCGGGGGTCTTGGCGATCATGACGCCTAAATATTTGAAATGGTCCACCACGATCAAACCCTCCAGTACTGAGCCCACACTACCATTTCTAGATGAGCTGAGAAACTGTAGTGAGGATTTGCCCCAGTTGATAGAAAGGCCGGAGTATGACCCAAAAGTATCGATCAGCCGAATGGCCACAGGCAAGGACCTCTCAGGGTCAGATAGGAATAAGATGAGGTCGTCGGCGTAGAGGCCGACTCTGTCCTCCCCGGCAGAGTGGGGGATACCTGATAGTGAGGAGTCATGTCTAAGAAGAGAAGCGAGAGGTTCGATAGAGAGAATGAAAAGGAGGGGGGAGAGGGGACAGCCCTGGCGGGTACCACGCTGTAGGGAAAAGGAGGGGGAGAGTACACCATTCAATGCTATAGAGGCTCTTGGGGCTTCATATAGAATAGAGATCCATCGGACAAAATTCTGTCCAAATCCCATCCGTCTTAAGACCTCCAATAGGAAGGGAATTTCCACTGAATCGAAGGCCTTGGCGGCGTCAAGAGACGCCAAGGCCCAGTCCCTATCATCACACACTCCCCGCTGGACAATCACCTGTACCCTCCTTAGATTGTCAGAAGTGCTACGGCCAGGGACAAAACCAGACTGGTCCGAGTGTATGATAGCAGGGACCAACTTATTAAGGCGATTTGCCAGCAATTTGGTTAGTATCTTATAATCTGAGTTTAAAAGTGATATGGGTCTATAGGAGCCACATATCAGAGGGTCCTTATCTGGCTTCAGTAGCAGTACTATGTTGGCATCATAGAATGAGTCTGGCAGCCTTCCCACCTCAAATGATGCGTTAAGCACCTCCAGCAGTTGAGGGAGAAGGATGTCCTGGTATTGTACATACAGCTCAGCGGGGAAGCCGTCCGGCCCGGAGGCCTTACCTTTAGCTAAAGAAGCCAGCGCATCTCCGAGCTCTTCTAGTGTTATAGGAGCGTCTAGGAAAGATACAAAATCATTAGTAAGGGTAGGAAGGGGGATAGAAGCTAAGAAAGAAGAAATGTCTGCCGGGGAGTGAGTCAGTCTGGTACTATATAGGTCCCTGTAATACTGCACAAAGACCTCTGAGATTTCCTCACTGCCCGTGGCCAGATGGCCTGTGGCGTCTCGCATTTGAATTATAGCTGGGGAGGCAGTGTTTTGGTGGATGAGATAAGCAAGGAGACTGCTGGACTGGTTGCCCTGTTCAAAGTAACGTTGGTTTGTAAAGAACACCTTGCGTTTTGCTTTTTCATGTAACACAGTCATATAGGATCTACCAGCCTGCAGCCATTCCCTCCTAGTATGTTCTGTAGGCTGGGCAATAAACTCTGCCTCTAATCTGGCACATAGGGCAGCCGCCTCATCCTCCACCCGGGTCGCCTCTCGTTTGTGGAAGGAGATTGAGGATTGTACACATCCCCGAAGATAGGCCTTCAGGGTCTCCCAATATAACAGGCTACTGACCTCTGGCCGATTAGCATGTATAAACACGGTTAACTGGTCTGGGATTCTATCCCGGTCCCCAAACAATGACAACCAGAACGGGTGAATTTTCCTCGGCCCTGTTGGGGCAGTAAAGGGGGTAAGATTAAGATCTACTATAATGGCCGAGTGATCGGACACTGCTCGTTGGACATGGAACACATCTACCATGGCCACTCGGGCCCGGGGGTTACCGAATACATAGTCAATGCGGGAGAGGCTATGCCTACCAGCCACATGGCACGTGTATTCCTGCACCCGAGGGTGAGCCATTCTCCAGAGGTCCAGCCACCCCACTTCTATCATGAGTCGCGCCAACGGGGTAGGCCCAGAAGCAGTGTCAGGCCCTAGGGCCATATGTAGTCTGTCTAATACAGGGTCGTACGTCATATTATAATCACCCATGCACAGTATTATGGAGTTTGGGTACGCTGATGCAAATTTAATGGCGTCATGCAAAATACCTATAGGGGCCGGGGGGGGGGGGGGGGGGGGGTAGGTACACACCCACGAGGACCACTGGCACCTGGGCAATCTTCCCCTGAGCAAAAACCGCCCTTCCTTCAGGGTCTACATAAGTATGACCTGGTTCCCAACGCAGGGCCCTGTGGATTAATAAAGATACTCCTCGAGATGCAGAAGAATGCGAGGCATGTAGGGACCACTGCACCCAGGGTCTAGCTAGGAATCTATATGACTCCGGAAGCATGTGTGTCTCCTGAAGACACAATATATGTGGATTGTACCTCCTGACATGTTCAAATACCATTGCCCTCTTACGCGGGGTCCCCAACCCCCTTACATTCAAAGACATTAATCGTGCAGTCATGTCAAACTCGATCACCTCATGTAACTAAGAACTCAACACACAAACAACTGGTAAACAATGAAAAGGGAAATTACAATAGAACGCAAAAGATCTACGTGGCTTCTTATACGGGGGAAGTCTGAGAAACGAGATCTCGGGTACTCAGACTTAGTACTTCAATGGGTAACCGGTGTGACATATGATCTATCAGCTACCAAACGGAATTAACAATTGTGCGCCCTCAGGCAATCATTTCTGTCATTGCTGGTACTCAAGATATGCATGTGGGCAAGGGAGAGGTGACAAGAAGGAGGGAGGAGGGGGGAGAAAGAGAGGAAGAAAGGGGGGAAGGAAGGGGGAAGGAAGGGGGAAGGAGGGGGGAAGGAGGGGGGAAGGAGGGGGGAGGGGGGGAAGGGAGAGGGGAAGATAATGGAGGAAGGGATGGGGGGGAAAGGGGGGTAAGGGAAGGGGAAAGAAGAGGTGAGGGGGGGGAGGAATGTGCATCTAAACCGCAGGATGTCTGCTCTGCAGCGGTGTGGCCACGGTGGCGCAGAAATCGTTGTCTCTGGTATCGGGCCTCAACGGAGACCTGTAGGAGGTATGGTGCAGGAAGAAGTCTCAGTTATGTCACTGTGGAGAATAATCATACTTGCTCAACCGGGGAGCCCCGCAGTCCTCAGCGCGGGGATGGCGGCGACATGCGACCGCGGCCCAGTGATTGAAGCCAGTCATCCGCCTCGGCAGGGGTGTTGAAGAACAGGGCCCGCTCATCGTAGATGACTCGGAGGCGGGCCGGAAAGAACATGGAGTAGATGATGCGCCGTGCTCGCAGCTTGGCCTTCACAGCTGTAAATGAGGCCCTCGTTTTCTGGAGAGCAGCGGAGAAATCCGGGAATAGTTGGATGTTGGCATTCTGGTACGTTACTTGGCCCAGTCTGCGAGCCGCGGATAGCGCCGCGTCCCTGTCCCGGCTGCTGAGTAGGCGCACCAGGAATGGCCTTGGCGGGGCACCGGGTGGTAGCGGCCTGGAAGGTACACGGTGAGCCCTCTCCACTGCGAAGGCCATAGAGAAATGCGCATCAGGAAGGATATCCTTGAGCCAGTGCTCAGCGAATGTGCATGGATCTTTCCCGTCAGCTCGTTCGGGGAGACCCAGGATTCTCAAGTTATTGCGCCTGAGGCGGTTTTCTAGGTCGTCAGCTCTCTGGGCCCAGGCGGCAGCCGACTTGTCTAGGGCCGTGAGCTTAGCTGGCATGGGGGCAGTTATATCCTCAAGATGGGAGATTCGCGTCTCCGTCTCACTCACCCGGGCCCTGAGGTTCTGGAGGTCCTGGCGTAGTAATCCAACGTCAATTTTCACCCCCTCAATCTTCCCTGTCAGAGCAGAGGTGGAGGATTGTATGGCAGCCAGTAGTTGAGCAGTGACTTGGGAGAGTGTTAGTTCGGGGTCCGGATCCTACGAGTCGGCCGCTGTGGTGTTTGGCGCCATTTCAGCATCCCGGGCCGCCCGCTGCTGCTCGGCGCCATGTTGGTCCGTCGGCCGAAAGTACTCTTTCAGCTTTTCTGTGGCGATGGTCTGCCGTGTGCGCTTCATTCTTCTGCTGGGGCGACCCCTGGTCATTCAAGTACAGTCTGGTACAGTTTGGCAGCTTATATCGGCAGGATAAAGGTAGTAAGCCGGTTACCAGCCGGAGCTCACATGCAGCACGTCTGTTCTGCTTGGCGGTTAGCCACGCCCCCCCACAGTTTTATTTTTTCACCTACCGGGCTGTATGGGGTGTCATTTTTTCCGCCATGATCTCTAGTTTTTATTAATACCATATTTGTGAAGATCTGACGTTTTGATCACTTTTTGATCACTTTGCAGGCTCAGTGATCAGAGCGCCGATCGGACCGCACGGAGGCAGGTGAGAGACCTCCGGCGGTCCGTTTTAACGATCGGGACCCCCGCGGTCACACTTACACACTTAGGCCCCCCGCGGCGTTTAAGGAGTTAATGTCACGCTGATTGCAGCCGGCCCCACCTACCTGGTATGCTATGCAATACCCCACCCAAGCTGAGGACAGGAGAGTTGCTGTTTTTGGAAGAACTCAGCCATTTTGTTCTAAGCCTGGACAAGTATTAGGGTATATGCACAGTACGGAAATCGTACGGATAACTTGCTGCAGATTCCATTGCTTGCGCTCCTGCTTCAAGTTCTGCCGGTCCCATAGGCTCCATTGTATAAACAAACAGATTTCGTCGTCCGCCCAAAGATTTGCCATGTCAATTCTTTTGGTGGACGGCAGTATATGCCTGACCATAGAAGGAAGTCTATGGGACGGGCAGAGAGTGAAGAGGGGTGCAGGGGGCCGAGTGGTAGAATCTGCGGCAAGTTATGCATATGATTTCCATAGTGTGCATATACCCTTATAGAGGAAATGCTGGAAAACAGGGTTATAACATAATGCAATAGCAACAAAGTACTATTTTAGGGGACAGCATCAATGGCTGGGTTCGCACCTGCGTTTTATTCTCTGTTGTCCCTCCCTGTCATTGGTTAAAGGGGTTATCCAGCGCTACAAAAACATGGCCACTTTTCCCCCTACTGTTGTCTCCAGTTCAGGTGCAGTTTTCAATTAAGCTCCATTTACTTCAATGGAACTGAGTTTCAAAACCCCATCCAAACTGGAGACAACAATAGGGGGAAAGTGGCCATGTTTTTGTAGCGCTGGATAACCCCTTTAAGTTTGAGCCATGGTGTCTGGAATTTTACTGAACAGAATATTGAAGCATGCAGTGCTATTTTGTCAGAGAACCTGTGACATGAGCCTCCAACATGATGCGTATGAGCCCAGCCTTACACCTGCACTAAGGGGACAGAGTTTACTTGCTCACTGATTAGCAAGTGGAGATGTAATAAAAGACTGTGTATGTCTGTGTATGACCCAACACTGTGTATCTACTCATGGACATATGCTCACTGCCAGTTAAAGGGGTACTCCAGCAAAAAAGAAAATTATTTCAAATTACCAGCACTCTGTGCTTGATCCCAGTCTTAAAGGGGTGCTCCAGCGGGGGGGGGGGCACTTTTTTGGGGGGACCGGGAGGAGGTGGCTGAAATAAAAGACGTCCACTTAACTCCCTGGTTCCAGCGGCGGGTCCCACATCACGGCGCTCTGGTGCCCGGTTCCCGGCTGCTTCCGGGTGTCTGACGCCGCCCGAGACTCTACGTCTCAGGGCCGCTCAGCCACTCAGTGAAGGAGGCGGGATCTGAGCGGACTTCAAACGGATCCCGCCTCCTTCACTGAGTGGCTGAGTAGACCTGAGACGTCACGTCTCGTGCCCACGTCAGACACCCGGAAGCGTCCGGGAACCGGAGCGCCGTGATGCAGGTCCCGCCGCTGGAACTGGGGGGGTAAGTGGACGTCTTTTATTTCAACCACCTTCCCCCCCGGTCCTCCCAAAAAAGTGCCCCCCCACCGGAGCACCCCTTTAAAAGGATTCTCCAGAGGAAAAAAATTCTTTTAAAATCAACTGGTGCCAGAAAAGCCAGAGATTTGTAATTTACTTCAATTTAAAAATGTCCAGTCTTCCAGTGTTTATCAGCTGATGTATGTCCTGCAGAAAGTGGTGTATGGAACTGTCCAGAGCAGTAGATGTTTTTTATGGGGATTTGCTACTGATCTCAACAGTTCCTGTCACAAAGTAGGCAGCAGAGAGCACTGTATCAGACTGGAAAGTATATACCACTTCCTATAGGACATACAGCAGCTGATAAGTACTGGAAGACTGGAGATTTATAAATAGAAGAAAATGACAAATCTCTGGCACTTTCTGACACGTTTATTTGAAATATTTTTTTTTCTCTGTAGTACTGTTTTATGCCTGGGGTCAAGCACAGAGTACTGTGCGGGTCCACAATTATAGACACATTTTTTAAGTATGTGAATGAGGCCTAAATCCACAGTTTAAAGGGAGGTTTTAGAACTAAAATGTACTTATTCATAAACCAGATCACAACCCCCACCATTTACTACACTTTCTTACCACTAGGTGTCAGACAAGGAACAAAGAACCAAAGTGCACAGTAGGCCAGGGCTATTTGGGAGAAGATTGCTAAGGTTTCTAGAGACCTTGTAAAGGATTTTCTCATAAGCTGAGATCATGCGCACACTCTTCATTCACAAGGCTTCAAATCTTATAATGATATAATCTATATCTCATAAAAGTAGAGAGGCTTTGTAGTAGTAATATATGTGACAGAGTATCTGATTATTTGAACTCAATTACATTTAAATCAATATAAAGAAACAAACCTAAAACACAAAAAAAGGCACCTGCTTGGACACGTGAGAAACAAACACACCAAGGAATAAAGGGATGGGAAGAAGCTTTGCTTGTTTTGCCAGACTAAGAGGACTAGATATATATACAGTGGTACCTTGGTTTAGGAGTAACTTGTTTTAAGAGCGTTTTGGAAGAAGAGCTCACAGTTTTTAAAAATTGTGACTTGGTTTAAGAGCATTGCTTTGGTTTAAGAGCTTCCTGTACTGGGTGGGAGGGGGAGTGAGGAGGGGTATGGTCTGCATAGCGGGGTCTACAGCTCTGTACTCTGACCCAGGAAGTCTCCTTCACATTTTAAATCATAGCAGATCCACTTCAAGCTGGGGCTTGCATCAGGGGACAGGACTGTGGAGGTAATCTCTCCATAGCTGTAACCCCTCTCTCCCTGGACAGAGAATGCTGCTATACTGTGCTCACCCCATACCCTGCTCATTCCTTCATGCTCCCTGCAGTCTCTGTCCGCCCCTGTGTTTCCCATCCTTGCCATTACTGTACAGTAACTTATAATATCACATATTCTGCTGTTTCTCAATGTTTGTTTCATTTGTTTTACATGTTATTCAGAATAACAAATCATTATATTTGGGGTGTGGAACCAATTGTCTGCATTACTATGATTTCTTATGGGAAAATGTGCTTTGGCTTAAGAGTTGAATTGGATTACAAGCATGGTCCCGGAACGAATTATGCTCATAATCCAAGGCACCACTGTATATATAATTTTTATTTATATAGCGCCAACAGATTCCGCAGCACTTTACAATTCTGGGGGTACATACATAGACAAAAATCAGACATCACAGATATATACATATAATTATCCATACATGAGGAGTGAGGGCCCTGCTTGCATGCATGAGCTTACTATTAGGAGGGGGTTTGCGACAAAAAGGTAGATGGTCCGCCATCTTTATAAATAAGGCAGTGCAGGTGAACCAGTTACTATCCGATGCCTGCATGTGTAGGTCAGCTTTTCATCACAGTCTTCCACCTTGCCCATAACTGTTGCAGAACATCTAGTCTGTGTAACACAGTTTCATTGTGTTACATAGTTACATAGTTAATACCATTGAAGAAAGACACATGTCCATCAAGTTCAACCAAGGAGGGGATGGATACAGGGAAGGGGGGTATACAAGGAGGGGATGGATACAGGGAAGGAGGGTATACAAGGAGGGGATGGATACAGGGAAGGGGGGTATACAAGGAGGGGATGGATACAGGGGAGGGAACCAGATGATGATAGGTTCTATACATATGCATTTATGTTATTTTGGTCTAAGCCTGTTTGAAGCCCTTCACTGTTTTTGCTGTGACCAGATCCTGTGGTAGACTGTTCCACAGATTCACAGTTCTCATTGTAAAGAAGGCTTGTCGCCTCCTATGTGCACATGTGTCATCCTCAGCATGAAAATCAAGTACAGTGGTGCCTTGGATTACGAGCATAATTCGTTCCGGGACCGTATTTCTAATCCAAATCACTCTTAAACCAAAGCAAATTTTACCATAAGACATCATTGAAATGCTGAGATTTGGTTCCAAACCACAAAGATAACTATTTTGTATTCTGAATAACGGGTAAAACAAATGAAACAAACATTTAGAAACAGCTGAATATGTCATATTATAAGTTACTGTACAGTATAGCAATCAGCATGTGGAGTATAATGTATAGTAATTTCATAAACCTGAAAAAACAGCAGCAGTTTGTAGCTACAGGATGGAACTGCAGATCCCCATAATGCAGTAGCGTAGTACAACAGGATAGAATAGGGAAGCAGGGTTGCTGTCAGAGGTCTGTGTGGTCACATGATGGCAATAAGGAAGGGAGTGTGTTCAGCATGGACCAATCAGGAAGTGAGAATCACAGAGCTGTGCAGGAGGACAGTGACAGAAACTTTTCTATATAGCAGTGTGTATAGCTGAGTGTGAGTGCAGGCACATTATAGCAGCAGTGTGTATAGGTGAGTGCAGGCACATTATAGCAGGAATAAACTCAAGTGCTGACAGAGACTGCAGGGAGCAGGAAGGAATGAGCAGGGCAGATGTGGGCAGGGCCGCCGATAGGGCAGTACAAGTGGTACTGCCGTATGGGGCCCGGACCCTAAGAGACACGGGGGGGGCCCGGCGGGCCCGCCGGCCGCCGCCCCCCACCGCTACGCTAGGGGGGCCCGCACGGCCCCCCTTGCCACCTGTTTCTGAGCATCCTGAGAAGCTGCGGCCGCGCAGCTTCTCCGGATGCATTGATCGCTTTGATGTTCCGCCCGCACATTGAGCGGGCGGAACATTGAAGCGATCAGAATACAGGAGAAGGACCTGTTAGCGTCCTCCTCCTGTATTCTCTCCCATAGGCTGCCGGCACTTCATACCAGCAGCCTATGGGAGGCCGGGACGTGACCTCTCCGGCAGGCGTGATCATGTGACGTCATCACGCCTGCCGGAAGTCCCGTCCCTGCGGCTCGCAAGATGGAGCCAGAAGAGGAGGAGGAGAGCTGCTGCCTGCAGCCACAGCGCGGATTAGGTGAGTAGGATGTTTGTTTTTTTAGGGGCACCTCTGGGGGCATTATTAGTGTATGGGGGGCACCTCTGGGGGCAGTATTAGTATATGGGGGCACCTCTGGGGGCAGTATTAGTATATGGGGGCACCTCTGGGGGCATTATTAGTATATGGGGGCACCTCTGGGGGCAGTATTAGTATATGGGGGCACCTCGGGGGGCATTATTAGTGTATGGGGGCACCTCTGGGGGCATTATTAGTATATGGGGGCACCTCTGGGGGCATTAGTATATGGGGGCACCTCTGGGGGCATTATTAGTGTATGGGGGCACCTCTGGGGGCATTATTAGTATATGGGGGCACCTCTGGGGGCAGTATTAGTATATGGGGGGCACCTCTGGGGGCATTATTAGTGTATGGGGGCACCTCTGGGGGCATTATTAGTGTATGGGGGCACCTCTGGGGGCATTATTAGTGTATGGGGGCACCTCTGGGGGCAGTATTAGTATATGGGGGGCACCTCTGGGGGCATTATTAGTGTATGGGGGCACCTCTGGGGGCATTATTAGTGTATGGGGGCACCTCTGGGGGCATTATTAGTATATGGGGGCACCTCTGGGGACATTATTAGTATATGGGGGCACCTCTGGGGGCATTATTAGTGTATGGGGGCACCTCTGGGGGCATTAGTATATGGGGGCACCTCTGGGGGCATTATTAGTATATGGGGGCACCTCTGGGGGCATTATTAGTATATGGGGGCACCTCTGGGGGCATTATTAGTATATGGGGGCACCTCTGGGGGCATTATTAGTGTATGGGGGGCACCTCTGGGGGCATTATTAGTGTATGGGGGCATTATTAGTTCATGGGGGCACCTCTGGGGGCATTAGTAGTGTATGGGGGCACCTCTGGGGGCATTATTAGCTCATGGGGGGAACCTCTGGGGGCATTATTAGTATATGGGGGTACCTCTGGGGGCATTATTAACTCATGGGGGCATCTCTGGGGGCATTATTAGTATATGGGAGCACCTCTGGGGGCATTATTAGTATATGGGGGCACCTCTGGGGGCATTATTAGTATATGGGGACACCTCTGGGGGCATTATTAGTATATGGGGGCACCTCTGGGGGCATTATTAGTATATTGGGACACCTCTGGGGGCATTATTAGTATATGGGGGCACCTCTGGGGGCATTATTAGTTCATGGGGGCATCTCTGGGGGCATTATTAGTGCATGGGGGTACCTCTGGGGGCATTATTAGTTCATGGGGGCCACCTCTAGGGGCATTATTAGCTCATGGGGGCACCTCTAGGGGCATTATTAGCTCATGGGGGCACCTCTGGGGGCATTATTAGCTCATGGGGGTACCTCTAGGGGCATTATTAGCTCATGGGGGCACAGCAGGGAATCCTACATACAGGGGGCATCCCACACAGCGCAGTTACTATGGGAGCCTACAGGGGGGAGAAAGGAAAGGAAGTTGCTAGAAATGTGCGGAGCCTAAATTGTTTGTCTCGCAGGTTCTAAGGGGATGAAACGTATCTGGAAGGACTCATCATGGAGGTCTGGGCCGGATGGAGAGGAAAAGGGAAAGTGACGCCTCAGATCAAAGAAGACATCACCTGTGAGTCACTGTATGACACTTTTCTTATTTTGTAGAACATCATTTAGTAGGGGCGCCCCGAGGTGACAGCTACTACATTATCTGTACTCAGACATATCACTGTGTTATCTGTTGTGTTACATAGGACTGTAGGTAACTACTACATTATCTGTACTCAGAGATATCGCTGTGTTATCTGTGGTGTTACATAGGACTGCAGGTGACAGCTACTACATTATCTGTACTCAGAGATATCACTGTGTTATCTGTGGTGTTACATAGGACTGCAGGTGACATCTACATTATCTGTACTCAGAGGGATATCACTGTGTTATCTGTGCTGTTACATAGGACTGCAGGTGACATCTACTACATGATCTATACTCTGAGATATCACTGTGTTATATGTGCTGTTACATAGGACTGCAGGTGAAATCTACTACATTATCTGTACTCAGAGATACCACTGTGTTATGTGGTGTTACATAGGACTGCAGGTGATATCAGGTGATTTCTCCAGGTTGCAGAAGTTCAAACTTCATCGTGCCCTGGTGTGCTGGTGTCTGTATGTCTGTATACATGTGTGCTGGTGTCTGTATACATGTGTGCTGGTGTCTGTATACATGTGTGCTGGTGTCTGTGTGTGAGATCAATTCTAGAGAACTGGCTCATATACCCCATTTTCCCCAGTGGCTTAAAATGTAACCTCTGTTATACAGTTATAAAATTGTAGAACCTAAATGTGAACAAGGTGCAATTCAAATAGACACTTACTTGTATAGCTGCCTCTTGTGCTCTGTATGCAGTGCATTATATTCACCCTTGCAACGTACAATTTATAGCGTGTCTACAAGCCCAGCGGGGCTCATTATGATGGAGACTAAAACTTATACAAGAGTGGGGTAGGGGTTCCCCTGTATTCAGAATGCTGTTGAGTGCTAGGCAATGCCCCGTCTGGGATTATTGAATTACGAGGGTCTATGCAGAGCAGGATAAAGACACCTCTGCTGCACAAACAGGATCTCCTAGAAAGCGTTCTCACCTCCATGTATTCGCTATCACTGGCTTGGGTGAGCTAAACTAGTCTGCCTGGGGGGTGTGTGATTTGTATATGCTCACTAACATGGAACAGCCTCATTATATTAGCCTTATCAACATATTCTATGTTAGTGAGCATACCGGGGGGGGGGGGGGGGGGGATATTGGTGAACATATACAAATCAAACAGCCCCCCAGACCCTCGAAATTCAATAACCCCAAACGGGGCATTGCCTAGTACTCACCAGCATTCTGAATACAGGGGAACCCCTACCCCACTCTTGTATAAGTTTTAGTCTCCATCATAATGAGCCCCGCTGGGCTTGTAGACACGCTATAAATTGTACGTTGCAAGGGTGAATATAATGCACTGCATACAGAGCACAAGAGACAGCTATACAAGTAAGTGTCTATTTGAATTGCACCTTGTTCACATTTAGTTTCTACAATTTTATAACTGTATAACAGAGGTTACATTTTAAGCCACTGGGGAAAATGGGGAATATGAGCCAGTTCTCTAGAATTGATCTGAACCAAATTATACCTCCCAGCAAGGCGTGGGTCGAACACACAATTTTTTTTTTTTTATTAATGTGGGGGACCCAGACACTTTGGTTGTATGGGGCCCCGAAATTCCTGATGGCGGCCCTGGATGTGGGCACAGTATAGCAGCACTCTCTGTCCAGGGAGAGAGGGGTTACAGCTATGAAGAGATTACCTCCACAGTCCTATCCCCTGATACAAGCCCCAGCCTGAAGTGGGTCTGCTATGATTTGGAAGATGAGGGAGACTTCCTGCGTCAGAGTACAGTGCTGTAGACCTTCCTGTTCAGGCCATGCCCCACTGCCGCTACCACCCAGTACAGGGAGCTCTTGAGCCAAAGCAATGCTCTTAAAAAAAGTTCGAATTTTGAAAAACTGTGAGCTCTTCTTGCAAAAAACTCTCAATACAGGTTACGTTTAACCCAAGGTATCAGTGTATATGTATTTTGGTTCCATACACTGGCTACCCACAGAGGTGCTAAGAATATGTTCTTCAAACTCATCATGTGGGTAAGTGTGTAGGTGTTTAGTGTTAATGCACCAGGGTTGTATCCTATGTGTCCTTCCCCCTCACAACACCCCTTGAACTTTCACAAATTTCATAGCTGTAAGTAGCTCCTTGCATCAGGAGACCTTTTTTTATCAATGACCTGTCCTCAGGATAGGTCATCTATATCTGATCTAGCACCCCTGCCAATTAGATATTTGCCAGAACCAAGGTGTCTGCATATAGGGCGGGTTCACACCACGGAATTCTCGCGGACAATGTCCGTGGAATTCCGTCAGCTGTCCGCCCGCACATCTGGGCGCCTTTCCGCCGGCCCCATAGACACCATTCTATGGGCCGGCGTATTCCGCTATACTCTGAAAGAAGTGTCATGTCACTTCTTTTAGCGGATCGCGGAATACGCCGGCCCATAGAATGGTGTCTATGGAGCCGGCGGAAAAGCGCGTGCCTGTGCGGGCGGACAGCTGACGGAATTCCGCGGACATTGTCCGCGAGAATTCCGTAGTGTGAACCCGCTCATACCCAGTGAACAGATCTGGTAGAAGACAGCACTCTCTATTGTGTAGTGGCTGTGCTGGGTTACTACAGCTCAACTCCTTCTCACTTCTCTTAGAAATGCAGCCACTATACCCTAAACCAGTGCTTCTCAAACTGTGAAGCGGGCCTCACCAGTGAGGCGCCCCCTAGTTGTTAGTGAGGCCCAGCTGGGGAGCCAATTTTCAGAAAAGTGACTATGATCTGCACAGTCCTCCAAAATCTCCATTTTAGCAACATTATTAATTTATTTTGTACTTGCTTTATTAGTATATAGCGTGTGGGAGATGGGTGAAAGCTAGCCCTAGCATTAAATGGACTTTCACCACAGATGGTGAGGCCCAGACACCCTTTTGACCAGTCTGGTGAGGCCCAGGCATTGCCTTGGTCTGTTGGGTGAGGCTCCAGTAGAAAAAGTTTGAGAAGCGCTGCCCTAGACGACTACACAATGTGCAGAACTGTCTGCTTTCAGATCTGCTCTCTGTATATGTAAGTGCCGCAGCTTTGGGAGAGAGCTAATCGACAGAATGCTATGTATTGAACCCTACTTTTATGATAATCTATCAATAAAAAAAAGTCCTGGAAAACCCTTTTAATAGATGACCTCTACATAGGCAATAAATTATGATGAGATACACTATAAATCAACGGGGATCAAACTCTGCCTCATCTGGGAAAATGGAAGAGGAAAGAGCAAAGTCTGCTCCTAGTGGAGCTATAGTATAGCATATAGTCGTTTATCCATGCAACCAGATCAGGGATCAAAGAGTATAAGACAGGAAAAGAAAGCTATTAATAGCTATTAGGTATATGACTGGTTACACGGTGAATAGGGAATAGGTCTGCCAGCAGTGTTCTACAGTGAAATTTAATGGACCAAGTTCTCATCTGTAAATAGACTTTACATTTCATCCGCATCTCATCTGTATATAGACTTTACATGTGACAGTAGCATATCTGCCTTTTCCTGCTAAAATAACATGTCCCCTCCGCTGATGTGAGTCAGCTAAGTTGTTAGCTGAACCATGAAAAACTGCTGTTTAGGGCTATGTGCATTTTACTTTTTTTTTTTTTACTGCAGTCCTTTGTGTAAGTGCAAAGTCCTTCAAAGTGTAACTGTCATTTAAATGTAACTTTGCAGAAATCAATAGTACAATCAATTTTAAGAACATCTGCAATAGGGTTTATTATGCAAAAGAGTTTCCTTCTATACTAAAAAAGCTGTTTTGCAGCCTCCCCCCCTTACTTCAGATGAAGTAGGTTTTCTGTGTCTATTACCAGACCAGCACTGAGAAGTCTGATATGTGAATCCAGCGTTTTATGTACCAAGATCACCTTCAAACTGCACAGGCTGCTTGTCTGCTCTTCCTGCTTACTAACCCCCCTCAGTTCTTCTCACTCCATAGGTTATAATGGACTCTGCAGAAGCTGTCTTCACTTTGCTTCTCTGTAATGTAGAAGACTTTGCCTGATAATGAACAGAAAAGAAGTGAGGGGGGAGGTAGGAAAACAGCTTTTTGAGTACAGAAAGAAACTGTTTTGCCTAATAAAACCTATTACAGGGTTTCTTAAAAATTGCTTGTACTATTGATTTCGGCAAAAATAAATTAAATGACAATTACACTTTAAGGCTGGGTTCGAACTACGTATTTCAGTCAGTATATGTATATTTTAGTCAGTATATTTCAGTCAGTATTGCAACCAAAACCAGCAGTGGATTAAAAACACAGAAAGGATCTGTTCACACAATGTTGAAATTGAGTGGATGGCCGCCATTTAATGGCAAATATTTGCTGTTATTTTAGAACAACAGCTGTTATATTGAAATAATGGCAGTTATTTACTGTTATATGGCGGCCATCCACTCAATTTCAACATTGTGTGAACAGAGCCTTTCTGTGTTTTTAATCCACTCCTGGTTTTGGTTGCAATACTGACTGAAATATACGTAGTGTGAACGCAGCATAAGGGTGCGTTCACACCTACAGGATCCGCAGCAGATTTGATGGTGCAGATTTGATGCTGTGTTCAGTTATTTAAATGAAATCTGCCGCGGATCCGCTGCGGATGCGCAACAGAAAATCAGCTGCGGATGTGGTAAGTGTGAACGAACCCTAAAGAGGACCTGTCACCCCCTGTGCCGGGGTGACAGGCTTCCGACCCCCCCTAGAGCCCCCTATATTTACCCGCTTCTTGATCCGGTCCGGTGACTGAGATTTCAGCGGCCGAAGCCTGCGCTCCTGAGATGAGTCCGATGTCTATAGAGAATGAATGGTGAGTCCGACCCTCCATTCATTCTCTATGAGCATCGTAATCATCTCAGGAACGCACGCGTTGGGCTTCGGACGCTGAAATCTCAGTCACCGGACCGGATCAAGAAGCAGGACCCGGCGCGATCAGGTACGTATAGGGGGCTCTAGCGGGGGGTTGGGAGCCTGTCACCGAGGCACCGGGCGTGACAGGTTCCCTTTAAGGCTACACAATGAATTTTTTCATTTAATAAAGGGCGTTATCAAAATCAAAAGAAATAAAGTTCATCCAGCCAGGACTGCAGTACCGGCCGGGATGAACTTTACCGAAACTGGCCTTTCTATGACATGGTCGTGTGACAGAACGGCCGGTGTCATACTGTGTATGAACTTGGCCTAAGGTTGCGTTCACATGTTTAGGATCTGCAGCAGATTTGATGGCGCAGATTTGAAGTTGCAGATTCAAAGCGAATCTGCTGCAGATTCAAATCTGTGCCATCAAATCTGCTGCATATCCTGTACGTGTAAACACACCCTAAGGGTTCGTTCACACGTACAGGATCCGCAGCAGATCTGCTTTGAAGCTAATCTTCTGGGCCATCAAATCTGCTGCAGATCCTGTACATATGAACGCACCCTAAGGCCCAGTCTTTCCTTTATGACCTGTTCAAACTTTATTTGGTAGGTGTGCCCCGAGGTGAAAAAGGTGATCAGCAGTGTATTATATACTTATTATCCTCCTGTATGAGTGTGTGTATATATGTGCCCGAGAGATAGATATATACACACTCATACAGGAGGGGGAATAATACGTATATAACTACACTGATCCACTACACAGAATCGAGACCTAGAGACCCTCTAACAAGGATGCCATATAATCTGCTATTTAAAGGGGCCCGTTGAGGCTCTCTTGACCAAGGGCCCACAAAAACCTGGAGCCGGCCCTGCTTAGGGTATATTTACATGTACAGGATCTGTAGCAGATTTGATGGCACAGATTTGAATCTGCAGCAGATCCACTTTAAATCAGCAACTTCAAATCTGCACCATTAGGCTGGGTTCACACTACATATATTTCAGTCAGTATTGTGGTCCTCATATTGCAACCAAAACCAGGAGTGGATTAAAACACAGAAATGATCTGTTCACACAATGTTGAAATTGAGTAGATGGCCGTCATTTAATGGCAAATATTTGCTGTTATTTTAAAACAATGGCTGTTATATTGAAATAATGGCAGTTACTTACTGTTATATGGCGGCCATCCACTCAATTTCAACATTGTGTGAACAGATCCTTTCTGTGTTTTTAATCCACTCCTGGTTTTGCTTGCAATACTGACTGAAATATACTGACTGAAATATACATATACTGACTGAAATATACGTAGTGTGAACCCAGCCTCAAAGCGACTCTGTACCCATAATCTGACCCCCCCAAACCGCTTGTACATTCGGATAGCTGCCTTTAATCCAAGATCTGTCCTGGGGTCCGTTCGGCAGGTGATGCAGTTATTGTCCTAAACTTGCAGCCCGTGCCAAACGGGAGTATCTGTATCTGTGCCCTTAATTTGCACCACCCCTCCGTCCCTCCTCCCCAACCTCTTCATCATTAGGAATGCTCCAGGCAGATTGCCTCATATTCGTCAGCTGTGTGAATGTTGAACATGGGCTGGATCGTTAAGCACCTGTGCAATGTTTAGCATGGAGAAAATGTTCCAGTGGCATTCCTAATGATGAAGAGGGTGGGGAGGAGGGACGGAGGGGTGGTGCAAAGTTAGGGCACAGATACTCCCGTTTGGCACGGGGCTGCAAGTTTAAAAGTATTTTTTTAAGACAATAACTGCATCACCTGCCGAACAGACCACAGGACAGATCTTAGATTTAAAGCAGCTATCGGAAGGTATAAGTGGTTTTGGGGGGGACAGATTGTGGGTACAGAGACGCTTTAAATCTGCTGAAAATCCTGTACATGTGAACCCACGCTAAGGGTAGCTTCACACGTAACTGATTCGCAGCGGATTTAATGCTGCGAGTTTGCGGCGAAATTCGCTGTGAATCCTGCTACTGTGATTTTCAATGGGGTTACATACCCTCGGTGGAATTTTCATTTCGCTGCGAGTATGTAACGCCGGCTCCTTTAACCCCCCCCTCCGGGCGCCGCCCGCAGCATGCATTACCTGCCCAGAACCACAGCTGGATGTGAGGCTCCTGTCGGTCCGGCTCAGCCAATCAGTCACTCCGGCGGGGCTGTGCACTGATTGGCTCAGCAGGACTGAGGGGAGCCTCACATGCAGCCGCGGCGCCAAGCAGGTAATGTATACTGCGGGGGGGGGGCTTAGGTTAAATGAAAATTCCACCGAGGGTATGTAACCCCATTGAAAATCACAGTAGCAGGATTCACATTTTGTTTTTTGTTTTTAAATAGAAGTCATTTACAAATCTGTATGACTTTCTGGCAAACATTGATTAAAAAACATTTGTTTTCTCCAGAGTACCTCTTTTTTTCACTGGGGTGTTGGACACAAACTGCGCCAAACAGGGGTTACTCTCATTACACTTCTGATATGTTAAATTGATATGTCAGATAAAATAGAACTGAGGAAAATAATAACATATTCACCATACCATCAGTACCTCAAAGGTATCCATTAACTGAAATGGGTTTCCGTAGTTGACCCCCATGATTAAACTTTGGCACATCAATTATATGTTCCAATAAATGCTTAGGGTGAAAAGATCCTGTTGGGTTTCACATACAGTTTTGTGACTATTTTATTTGGTTATTTGAAGCAAAAGAAGGATGAAATCCACATGTGTATTTGACTTAAAAAGTGGAAACCTTTCTGAGGCTGCACTTAAAAAAAACAACAAAAGTGCAAAATTGGTGCATGGCATTTTTGGCTCAAAATCTCTGCAGCCACATAGTATCTGAGAGTCAGTGGGGAAATATAAAACGTACCGTAAGGGTACAAACCCACTTGACGTATTTGCTGCGTGAATCAGTCTTAAAAATAAGCAGGCAAAACGCAGGTTGGCTTTATACAATTGTTCTGCGTTAAAATACGCAATTGCGTATTTTTGAAGCGTGAAGCTTGTTGTTAGCAAAGCATCAGTTGTTAACAACCTGTGTAAAAAACGCATGTAGCTTCACGCTTCAAAAATACGCAATTGCGTATTTTAACGCAGAACAATTGTATAAAGCCAACCTGCGTTTTGCCTGCTTATTTTTAAGACTGATTCACGCAGCAAATACGTCAAGTGGGTTTGTACCCTTATGCTGGTTTCACACATAGCAGGTTTTTGGTTTTTTTATGCTACTGCAGTTTTTGTGCCATTACCAGAAATGGATCCACTAAGAATAAAAAGTACAAGTCCTCCCTTTATATTCTCCAATCCATTTGAATCCACTTCTGGCTTTGGCACAAAAAAAGCCTGTTGTGTGTGTGACTGCAGCCTAAAGAGGAAAAATATATCTGCACATTGGGATCTGATTAGTAATGTTTGTATGAAATCAGATGCATACAGATGTACAGCAGGTATACATACCTACATATACTGTCCGGAGTACCGACACATGTTACAAACAGGATTTGCATCTTTTCTATGTTTTCGACCCAATTCTTGATTTGGCTTAAAAAAAAATTATATAAAATACTGACTGAAGTATTGTTGTGTAAAAGTGGCCTCAAGCTATGTCTCTGAACATGGACTGCATGACTCCAGGCAGGTTATATCTTGCCTCTGTGCCTCTGAGCTGAGGCAGGATTAACAAAGCCTCAAACTATGCACATTTCTAAAAGGATTTGGAAAACATTTCTCTCCCGCTACGCCCAGAGTACACTTTCTTTTGATGCCTGCTGTTTCAGGAATATTGCAGTTCCTACAAGAAGATTTTTTTTTTACCAGCTTGCAGGTTATTGTGAAGTTACATATTCCTTATTGTCATTGGAATAACTTTTTTGAATATTTTGTTCCAACTCCAAAAAAACTTGGCTGTTCTTATGCACTAGATGTACCTCTACATAGCGCCTCTGCACACAGCCATGTTCTTGAAACGTTCTCCTCTGCAGCAAGGCATTTAGAGAGTGAGGCCTCCATAATATAGTCTTCAATCCAAATATCATCACAAATAATTTACATCTGAAAAAAATAAGTTCTTGGCAGTAGAGAAAGTAAGGGGGGCGGAGGGGAGCTAAGAAGCTATCTGGCCGTAGTCCAGGAGCGGGGCGCGATGCTGTGCGGGTACCGGGACAGGTTCCCTACCTTAAGCCCAGAATACTTCTCCTTTAAAGTGTCACTGTCATATTTTCTTTTTCTTTTTTTTGCAGAAATCAATAGTCCAGGCCATTTTAAGAAACTTTGTAATTGGGTTTATTAGGCAAACATGCCATTATCTGCATTCAAAAAGACTTTCCCCAGGTGTCTCTCCCCCCCCCCTCTCATTCACTGCTCATTATCAGGAAATCCCGACTCATCTTTACATCAGCGTAACCTATGGAGAGGGGAGGGGGAGGAGGGAGATTAGTCACCAGCAGAGAACAGAGAACAAACACAGCGGGACCCGTGTGAAAGCCAGTAGGTAGAGGTTAAAAAAATGAAACTTCTGCAGAAGCAAAACGCATTGCTTACCTATCCCAGTTTTGAAACTACAAAATATCAATTTTTATTTTTATTTTTTTATTATTTTTTTTTTTGGGGGGGGGAGGGTCATTGTTCAGTATTGTGTTTCTGTACTTCCTGGTTGAGCAGTTCCCAGAATGCAATGCTTTCCCTCAGCTGTTCATTGCAGTCCACAGTCCTTGCAGAAGCTGCTTCTGGCTGGTCAGAGATGGTGAATCACTCTGGGGATTACTCTGTCTGCATCATCAGCCTGTGCTCAGCACAATGTGAGAAAGAGACATGGAATATTTGTCTCCTAAGGTGGGAGAGCAGAGGGAGCAGGAGACAATGTGAATTGGCACAGAGGCCATTTTTCTCCTCTTCCGGGATTTCTGTCAGCTACCAGTGTGGCAGAACCGTACAGATACAGTAATACATTGTATAGACACATCTATATAACTTTTAATGTACTTTTAATAGAAAACAAATTTCCTTATGTGGAGTTCCCCCTTAAGATTGCACAAGTAGTGAGAGTCAAGAATATAGTCATACATTTGCAGCAGTAAAGCCTGCAGAAGGCAATAGTACTTTTGTATTTTCAAACAATAACAGGGATAAACAAGTGGGGTGGGGTGTGTGTGTGTGAAGGGATAAGGTTGTAAGAGGAAGGAGAGGGGGCTAAGAAAAAGTATACAGGTCAGTTTTACTAAATGTAAAATGTAATGTTGGAGAGGACTGACATCTGGAAGTTTCAGAACTTAGCCCAAGTTGATCAGACTTTTATGAAGGTATTATGTCTCCTTTGTTCCCAAAAGGCCAACTTCTTCATGCAGAATAGGTGGTCGACCTTTTGGACCCAAAGTTGCTGCAAGGAGGGAGCCTCCTCCTTCCATGCAGCGACAATAAGGAGTCTGGCAGCAGCTAGTAAGGGAGATAACTTTGATTCTAATACATTTATTTCTTATGTCATTATAAAAGGGCCTTATTGTCTTTATCTGACCATTTGTCTGCCGAGAATCTTAACATGTATGGCTAGAAGGTTTACAATAGGTAAAGCATTGTATTGTTATCATTCCAGATAATACGGATGGGAGAGGCACAAAGGTGTTGTACAGACACCAGCTGCTTGTCCACACTGACTATGTGTCAATAGAAGGGGAAACTCAAAAGTGATCTATATACAATGGCCTGGTTCTAAGTAAACATTCACACTAGGCCCGTATGTAAGTGAGCTCCAATCTGCTAGATCAGTGCCCACTTAGGGTCCTATTACACGGAGCGATTTTTAATGATTAACGACTAACAATAAACGGTCGCAAACGAGATTGTTTATTGTTAACCTGAAATTGTTCACCATATTACACAGAACGATAATCGTTAGTTACGATGGTTACTATGATCGTTTACTCCATCTGATCCAGGCAAAACAATAAACAATGTGCAATTACACTGAACGATTAGTGAACAAATGCAGGAACTTGAGCGAACAAATGTGGAATTACAGCAAACGATTAGCGAACGATTAACGATAATTTTAGGTTCAGATCTAAATCAATAATCAATGACATACGAACGTTTTTTTCGATCGTTGCCTGCAATTACACAGAACAATTATCATTTAAATTCGAACAATTTAACGATTTTTCACACGATAATCGTCCCACGTAATAAGGCCCTTACTGAGCCTATTACAAAGCTCAATGGTTATGCGGCAAGGGCTGCATGAACGTCGTTAGCAAAGTCCATGCAGCCCTTGCTTTAAAGGGGTATTCCGGCTCCACCAGTGTCCTGTTGCAGTGTCTCTGTATTCCCTGCTGACTGCATCTGCCACCACCACCTCTGAACCCGTCTCTGCAGTGATGACCCGCTCAGCCAATCAGCAAGATTGGTCGGCTTGTTTGCTGTGCCTATACATGGCACGAGAAATTGTCAGTTTCCAGATAACAAGCAGCAGTCTATACATACCAGTCACGCTGCTTGTGATTCGGCATCTGACTCTCCTGTCCTCGCGCCAGCTGTATTTTCAGGCCCCGTCTCCTCCAGATGTCAATCATTCTAGAGGAGGCAGGGCCTGAAGTTACAGCATCGGCCAGAGGATCGGGGAAGCTGATGCCAGATCACAAGCAGCGTGGCTAGTATGTGATCTGGATACTGACAGCACAGATATATACATATCCCAGAACCCAATATATACATATCTGTGCTGTCAGTTTCTCTTTATCTTTCTAGGCCGCACAAATAAAGATGTGTAGCTGATATAAATTTTTGAGCAGGCACAAAAGATGCGATCAGCCAAATCGGACGTTTTCCAGGTCTTTGGCTGTTCACTGCCCCTCTTACTAAGGCCAATTATCGGCTGCAGGAGTGTCTCTAGCGATGCACAATGTCAGCTGAAAAATCCTGATGATCGCTTGGGCAGCCCCTCCCGCTGCTTCCTGCCCGCTGTACAGAGGTACATCACTTTTCAGTTTTTTTACCATGAATAGACTGGCACCAGCACTGGAATGCCGATGCCGCTGTAATTATTGTGAACCGCGGCCCTGTTACTGCGCATAGCGCCGGTCTATTACCGAGTACCGTCCCGGCCTGAAGCAGTAAAGGCGCGTCATGGATGGGAGGGGGTTTCCTCCCACTGTGTGGGGGGGGGGCAGTCTGAAGTCTCTAAGGCTACATTCACACGTAGCATAAGTGGTGGAATGCCGCCAGCTTCCAGAATGAGGTAAAATAATACTTTAGAAGAAGAGAATACTTCTGCCTCTGTTTTGACCTTTGGGTCTTTGCACCGCCCTATGCCCACCAGTCGGGTGACCCGTCCAAGGAGGGTGACACAAGCCCCAGATCCTGTTACCTGGGATGAGCGGAATGCTGAGGGTTCCCTGCTGACAACCACGCTGCGAGATAGAGTTTCTAGGTTCTTAGCAACTTTGCTCTATCCGGATCAGACTCAGTTCCTAGCTTTAATGCGTCTGTGGATACTGTCCTGCACCGTGACTCTGCTAGTCCACAGCGTGGGTTGAGATGATCTCTGACTTGTCCTCTCCTGTAAGAGCTTAACACTGCATATGTCGTGTACAGGAGAAACTGTTAGCTATGCCTTGTCTTGCTTCCTACCCATACGGGGAACTGACTAAGACTGACCCTTTAGGGTGAGGGGAACTGGCAGAGGGCCAGGGCCCAAAGGACCACTGTAGGGAGCGTTCTAGTTTTCATCCTTCCCCTACAACGTCCAACACAAAAGACCTTCACACTGCCTCTACCCATGTGACTTTCTATCTCTAGGGGCGCTGTGAGTGGGTGAAGAAGCGTAAGAAGAAGTAAAGTGAGAGATGATAGGACAGAAGAAGAAGAGACTCCTATAGGTTCACAGATCCATGTGACACACAAATAAACAATAACCCTTTCCATACTTTCAGCCGTGCAGCATCTGCGTACATACATCTGTAATAGAGACATCTAGTGGTGAAACTCTATCACTACTTTATCACCACTTTACCTACAATAAGTACAGGCTTTTACGAGGGGTGTAACCAATAGCAACACATGCTTACAACTTAAAATCACAGACACAGACAGCTGATGTACCTATCAGTAATATAAGTTGGGGAAGCACACCCTTTATTGATTTGTGTTAACTCTTATAGGCAAAATATAGGGCGGTATAACTCATGCGCAGTGTACTCAAGTATTGCAAACATAAAATATGAGTTCCTGGAAATCAATCAATGTGAGTTCACAGTGAAATCTGCTGCGATTCTTGGTACTGATTGGCTGAGTGGGACGTCAGGGAGACGGGAGCCCCAGAAGCGGGCTGGAGCGCAGACCGGTAAAGTATTCAATGGGCCACGATGGGTTAAGGGGGGGCGGCGTTTACATACATGTATGTAAACCTATTGAAACTAATGGTCCTTTTACACGGAACGATTTATTGTTCGTTTTTGCACGATAACGATCAAATTCGAACGATAATCGTACGTGTAAATTCAGCAAACGATCAAACGACGAGCGAGAAATTGTTCATTTTGATCTTTCAATATGTTCTCAAATTATTGTTGGTCGTTCGCAAAATATTTGCAGATCGTTCAGTGTAAACAGTCTTTCAACGAGATAGTGTGAGATAGGCTAAAACGATCGCATAACGATTTTTCCGTACGATGTATTGTTCCGTTTAAACGCTGATCGTTATAAAAAAAAAAATCGTTCATTCAAAATCGTTAATCGTGCGATCGGGCAAATTATCGTTCCGTGTAAAAGGACCATAAGGGTACAAACACACACAGCGTATACGCAGCAGATTCGATTCTGTGTTCAGTTATTTAGATCTAATCTGCTGCGTATCGCAGCAGTAAATACGCAGCGTATATGCCGTGTGTGTTTGTACCCTAACAGTACGGGAATTGCAGCGGATTTCGGTGCCAACTTGCAGTGTGAAATCCACTGTGATTCCACTATGTGTGAACACACCCTTTCACAGCCACATTCACACAGTGTATTTGGCCGTTGTTGTTTAACAGCACTGCTTAATTGAATAGCAGTCTATGGAACCACGGGCGTACTACATACACCCTGTATACACTACGGCCGTGGTTCTCTGTGGCTGCACAAAATAATTGACAGGTCTATTTTGTGCGGCCGCTATTCAGTGAACAGCGACCATGCAAGATAGCCTGTGCTCACAGTGTAAAGTACGGCTCCCGGACGTAATGTACACTCGGGTCTATGGCAAATTGGAGCGCAGGAACAACCGAATGTGCCCACATTCCATTTAGAATAAAGGGATGTTCATCACGATACTGCAGTATCAGCCGGGTTAACATCTCAGACATCGGCCGTTGTTTGACCTTGCGGATGTTTTTATACCGTGTGAACATGGCTTTAGGGAATACTCACAGTTGTGGTACATATTAGAGGTGAACATAGTCGCTGTAACAGTAGTCTGTATGGCTTTCCAGTGTAAGACACCACACTGATATATCTTTTATTTAATAGTAAAGGTTATACAGCAGCTCCTGTCATAAACACAGTATACCACTGCTCCACAGGGAAAGATGGGAGTTGTAGTTCAGCTAACGCTAGAGAGCCTGGGCTAGAACCTGCGTCATTACTCTGAGTCATATGTTCACTTCACATTAATCTACTGCAACCGCGTAGCCGCCATTTCACGTTCCCACACGCCGCCATTTTAATCCGCTCTGAGACGGTGGGCGTGGCGTTAACGAGGAGAGGAAAACAAGGGAGGATGAAGACGGGCAGGCTTCCCAACCATGGAGGGGCACGAAGAATGATGCCGTGCCCCTCCCATATGTGACAGTCACTCAGTATTGTTTTCGGGGAAGCTGCAGGCGGGGGGTGTTGTTACATCTGCGCCTCTATGAATTCCTGGATGTGGCTCAGCAGGACGGGTCACATGTATCGTGTAAACATGGCGCCCCCTCCCCCAATGTTATCCCAGCACAACAAGTTCTGACGTGTTGCTGCCTCGGGACGGCGGAGAAGCGCGGAGATCTAGTGAGTGTGGATGCAGCGTTGTGCTCTGTGTCCCTCACTGCTTCCCTGTAGCAGACGTATTAGAAGACTGAGGGAAAACCGTCACTGCAACCAATCACAGAGCAGCTTATATTGTGCTAGGGTAGAATTTGAAATGAAAGCTGCACAGTAATTGGTTGTCTCATGTATCAGTACTGTTTGAAAGCTAAGCTCTGTTGCCTGTAGCAACCAGTTGCAGCAAAGTGATTGGTTAGTAAGGGCAGCAGTGTATTTTTTACACAGTTTCCATAACTGTGCCCCATTGTGTAAGAATAGAGTTAAATGGGTCCACAGAGCCCAAAGTTTGTCATTTCCACCGCTCTTCTAGACATTAACCCCTAGTCTTGCGTAAGCCATTCTGCTTTCCAAATGGTCGGATCAACAGTCGGCACAATAGTCATCCGTTCCCAGTTTCTCTGTTGTGCTCTTGTGTATGGATATCTTTAGGCCATGTTCACACAGCCTTTTTGATTGAAATAACGTCCCTTTTCTGTCTTCAGTGATTTCCATTGGATTATAGAAACAATGGCCTTTAGTTCATACAATAACAGACGTTGTTCGCAGCAGCCATCAAATTAATGTTCAGGATATTTTAAGTTGTTTACACAGATTTTTTTTTTTCTTTGACCGTCCTTTTACCGTAATTTGCACAACATTAAATGGAATTTTAAAAATAGTCGCACCCAAAATGGTGTTAAAAAGCGCCATTTCAAACCTAAACTTGAATAATGTACCAATGACTGTCATTGGAATCAAGAATGCCAAGGTCTGTAAAACAATGGCTCTTATTTGATACTCAAATATGCTCCGGCCGCCCTCGCGGATGTAAATCCTGCTGCGAGTATGTATTCTCATAGGGATGCATTGACACTGGATCCGGTGTGTGTGAAGGCACCCTTAGGGTACAAACACACAGGTCGGATCCGCTGCAGATCCCCTTCTGTTGGTTTCTATGAGAGGACATACTCGCAGTGGGATTGACATCCTGCTGCGAGTATGTAACTGACAGCCCCGTTAACCCCCCGCCAGCTGGAGCATACTGTACCTGCTCCACACTCTGGCTTGCTTCAGGGGGTTCTCGGCTGGACGTCCCGCTCAGCCAATCAGCGCGCCCCGCAGTTAGCGGGGCTGTCAGTTACGTGCTCGCAGTGGGATGTCAAACCTAGCCATAGTCGCTGTTACGCGGCCGCTTACCGAAAAGTATGCGGCCGCATGCAAACTCTAAAGCAGCCCCGCGGCCCTACAGTGCGGCCTGACCCCACCACGTATTCCCCGACCCATGTACCACCCGGACGCAGCTACTGTGACATCACTCGGCACAGTAGCTGCGTATAGCCGGCCACAGCGGTGCCGCCCTCCAGCCCAGTCTTGCTGCTGCTGCCTCCAGCGCGCAGGTGGGAGGCAGATGGGTCAGGTGGGGTAGTGTGTGGGAGGGGAGGGATGGGGCCAGGTGGCGTAGTGTGTGTGTGTGGGGATGGGTCAGGTGAGGTAGTGTGTGTGTGGAAGGGTCAGGTAGGGTAGTGTATGGGGAGGGATGGTCATCAGGTGGGGTAGTTTGTGTGTGGTTTGTAGTTTACTAGGGCGCTCTAACGGGGGGTCGGGAGCCTGTCACCCCGGCACGGGGGGGTTACAGGTATCCTTTAAGTATTTTATATATTCATCATGAATTTGATGTATTTACACTGTATTTTTATCTGTATATACAATTGATTGCTTTGATGCACTGAATTTGGTGCACTGAATTAATTATTATGTACACATGTATATACCCTACTAGAGTGTGGTGTGATCACTAGCTTGAAAATGGTCGGAATTGTATGACCGAAACGTCGCTGCTGTACTGTGTGATGCTTTGAAATAAATTTTTTCACCTATTTTCATCTATATTGAAATGCTGCGGTAATATATTCTTTGACATAGATGATAGTGATCAGTGCTGCAATTGCAGGTTGGTACTTGGACCTGTTATTTTTTTTTTCTTCTGCGGCATGGATCACGTCCCCATACGGACGAGTGAACAGGGCCATTTAAATGTATTGCATACGAATGTGTGAATAGGGTCTATCGTTATCAAGTTACGGCGTTCTCCTCGTGGTATAAATAACACTCCTCACTCTCTACAGATATTTGTTATTTCTTGTAACAGTATCATACAGAACATTAAACATAGGGAATCCTACAAAACAAAATTGTTGCTGACTGAACATTGAGCAGTGGCCCCGGGCTGTTATGTGGCCCTTATTTTCTAGTGTTCTCACGGCTGTTGGAAGTGTTGCCCATACAGAACGTCTGCTGTAAACAGTGTCCTGTGTGCCTCCTTCTTCTCAGTATTAAGTCTTATTATAGATTGTTCTGCAATCTGATTCGAGTTCATCTCAGGAACATGTTTACTATCCTTGCTGCTAGATTCATATGAAAACATGTGGACACATGATCTGTGTTGCTGAATCCTGTACAGGAAAACGTCATATATCTTCCATCCTGTGCTAAACGATACCATTCACAGTGAAAAACAACTAGTGAGATGCCTAGATGTATACAGCTGTGTCACAGCATTACATCTGAAATCCATAGCATCATTTATTATGCTGGTGTAAGTTCTGTATGTATACTTAAAGAGGTACTCCGGGCTGGGATTATTTTTAGGGTATGGCCGGGGAAGGGGTGGAAATAAATCCGCCAGGCACTTACCTCCCCGGTTCCATCGCCGGGGCCGGAATCGCGCCACCCCGCATCCGCTTCCTGGTCTGGGCTGCGGCTTGAGACATGACTTCCCAAGGCAGCTCAGCTATTCAGCAGCTGAGGCAGAACTCCACTACGACCGCGGAATGGCTGAGCTGTCTTGAGACGTCATGTCTCAAGCCGCTGCTCAGACCTGGAAGCAGCTGCAGGACGGAAGACCGCAACGGCGCAATCCAGGACCCGTCACTGGAACCGGGGAGGTAAGTGACTGGCGGCCTCTATTTCCACCCCTTCCCCGGTCATACCCTAAAAAAAATAACCCCAGCCCGGAGTACCCCTTTAATTTACATCAATATCTGCAAGAAATTTGCAGCGTATCCACAACATGTGAATATATCCCTACAGAGGTTCCAAGGGTATATATTAGAGATGAGCAAACCTCGAGCATGCTTGAGTTCATCCGAACCCGAACGTTCGGCATTTGATTAGCGGTGGCTGCTGGAGTTGGATAAAGCTCTAAAGCTATGTGGAAAACATGGATATAGTCATTGGCTGTATCCATGTTTTCCAGACAACCTTAGAGCTTTATCCAAGTTCAGCAGCCCCAGATAATCAAATACCGATCGTTCGGATGGACTCGAACCCGAACCCGGTTTGCTCATCTCTAGTATATATAGCTTTTCTTTTGCTCTCTTAAAGGGTTGATCCAGCATTAGAAAAAGAACCTCTACTTTCTATCAAAAACAGCACCACCACTGTCTTCAGGTTGTGTGTGGTAATTACACATCAGCTTTATTCATTTCAATTGAACTGAGCTGCAAAATCCACACCCAAGCTAAGGACAGGAGAGGTGCTGTTCCTGGAAGAAAGCAGCCATGGTTTTCTAAGCCTGGATAACCCCTTTTTTCTTCAAGAAGAAGAGAGCAGCTCAATTTTCAATTTCTATGAAAGACAGCTCTCCCTCCCAAGGCCCCCGTATTATGTACACAGAGGCTTTCCAGGCAGGGAACGGAGTAGATTTCTACAGTGCTATATGTTTGTTACAGCGGTATTCCAGGGATTAAGGGGAAAAATAAAACTTAAACCCCTCCAGTCACTGCCAGTTATTGCTTCAACAGTCCCATGCACAGTGTGTGGCAATGTTACAGAGCACTGCGAAGTCTGGAAAACCTGTGTTCACTGCCTCCTGACTTTTCTCCAACAGATGACGTCAGGGGAGACAAGGATCAGGCAGTTGAACTTTAAGGGTGCCTTCACACCTACCGACTCGCAGCGTTAATAACGCTGCGAGTCTGGCAGGTCCTGGCAGATCACTGTCATTACATACACGCAGTGGTCTGAACGGCTGCTGTGTGTATGTAAATCTGCTGGCCGCTTAACCCCTTCTGATGCCGGCCGCCTCCTGCTCCCGCTCTGTATACATACCTCCTCGCTCCACAGGGTCCCGGTGTCCAGCTCTTGCGCCTGGCCAATCAGTGTGTTGCCCTGCCGCAGCCACTGATTGGCCGGGAGGGAGAACAGGACGCCGGGACCCCGTGGAGCGAGGACAGGTAATGTATACAGAGCTGGAGCGGGCGGCATCAGAAGGGGTTAAGCGGCCGGCAGATTTACATACACGCAGCGGTCGTTCAGACCACTGCGTGTATGTAATGACAGTAATCTGCCAGGACCTAGCCGACTTGCAGCGTCATGTGAAAATCAAAACTTGCATGTAAAAATCGCACCAAAAACGCAGCGATAAAAACGAAGCGATACGGTACATGTGAAGCTACCCTAAAGGGGTTATCCAGCTCTACAAAAACATGGCCACTTTCCCCCTACTGTTGTCTCTAGTTTGGGTGGGGTTTTGAAACTCAGTTCCATTAGGGTATAAACCCACACACCGTATATGCAGCGTATTTACTACTGCGATACGCAGCAAATACGCAGCAGATTAGATCTTCACCATCACATCTGCTGCGTATTTGCTGCGTATACGGTGTGTGGGTTTATACCCTTAGGGTACAAACACACACACCGTATACGCAGCAGATACGCAGCAGATTTGGTGGTGCAGATTTGATGCTGTGTTCAGTTATTTAGATCTAATCTGCTGCGCATTTGTTGCGTATCGCAGCAGTAAATAGGCTGCGTATACGGTGTGTGTGTTTGTACCCTTAGGGTACAAACCCACTTGGCGGGTCTGCAGCGAGTCTCCTTGCTGCGTTTTTGCAGCGAGACTCGCTGCAGATCCCAGCCCTATACTTTCATTAGCAGAGAAACTCGCAGCAGGGATGTACATCCCTGCTGCGATTTTGACTGCAGCCCTCCCCATTAACCCCCTAGCCGCCGGACATTATACATTACCGGGTCCCCGTTCCTGCTTGCTTTGGGGCTCCCGGTGTCTTCACGGCCCGCCCGGCCAATCAGTGCGCTGCGGTAGGGCAGGGCGATCAGGGCTGCAGGGGGGGCGGGCAGGATATACATTACCAGGTCCCCGCTCCTGCTTGCTTCGGCGGCTCCCGGCACGTTCTGCCCGGCCAATGATTAGCCGGGCGGGCCGTGAAGACACCGGGAGCCCCGAAGCAAGCAGGAACGGGGACCCGGTAATGTATAATGTCCGGCGGCTAGGGGGTTAATGGGGAGGGCTGCAGACAAAATCGCAGCAGGGATGTACATCCCTGCTGCGAGTTTCTCTGCTAATGAAAGTATAGGGCTGGGATCTGCAGCGAGTGTCTCACTGCAAAAACGCAGCAAGGAGACTCGCTGCAGATCCGGCAAGTGGGTTTGTACCCTAAGGGTACAAACACACACAGCAGATACGCAACAGATTTGATACTGTGTTCAGTTATTTAGATCTAATCTGCTGCGTATCGCAGCAGTAAATACGCAGCGTATAAGCCGTGTGTGTTTGTACCCTTAAAGTAAATGGAGCTTAATGGGTGTGATGCCAGAAGGGATGTTCAGCTGACAGCTATTGAATAGGAATGAGCGAACCTGATAAAAGTTTGGGTTTGCATGAACCTGTACAATTGGCAATTGAATCCCGTCAGACTGTATCCATGTTTTTCAAGCAGTCCTCGGGCTGCATCCACTTTCTCCAGGCAGTGGAATACCAATCTTTTGGTACGTTCGCTCATCTCTACCAGTGAAGGTGTATGGCCCCTCGTGTGGATTACGGGAGCATGAGAGGTATTACACGTTCCCTTGCCTTATTGGGGGTTTGTTTGGTACTGTATCAATGCATGTGATATACTTTCTCTGGCACATATTTCCAGGAAAAATCGTAAGCAATTCCAACCTGTGAGAATTTACACTAAGGCTATGTTCACACCGAATATTTTCCTAGGGCGGTCTCAGATTTGTGCAGTGTAATTTCATTTAAAAAAATTACAGTATTTTTTATTAATTTTGTCATGAAAATTCTTTACGAAACACTCATAAACGGCCCTTTGAGTCAATACGGAGCATTGTACAAAAGTGTGCACAATAACATGACAATAGCTGCACTACCAGCATCTACTCAAAGATGTATAGTCAGCACATTTCACAAAAGCAATATGACATCTTACAGTCCCCCGATTCTCTCTCAGGTAAGTAGTACAGAATCAATGCTCTATACCTATATAGTCTAATAAAACGAAATATGACTTACATTATGAGCCTGACCCATCGTGTGACACCGAGCCGAGAGAGGACGCGCTGAGTGCAGACTTCTCTCGGCTTGTTCTTATGATTGGTACGGTTCTGAACACTCAGACCTGGAGCGATCAAAACTTTTTACATGTTAAAATTTATTTGAAGCAACTGTGACACGTTAAAGGGGTTGTCCAGCGAATATCTTTTTCTTTTAAATCAACTGATATCAGAAAGTTATATAGATTTGTAATTTACTTCTATTAAAAAATCTCAAATCTTCCCATACCCATTACCTGCTGTATGTCCTGCAGAAAATGTTGTTTTATTTTCATTTTATGAATCCTCAGAAAAACTCTCTTGCTCTGGACAGTTCCTGTCTTGGCCAGAGATGTCAGCAGAGAGCACTGTGTCAGACTAAAAATAAAACAACATTTCCTGCAGGACATAAAGCAGCTAATAAGTATGAGAAGACTTGAGATTTTTTAATAGAAGTAAATTACAAATCTGTATAACTTTCTGACACCGCTTGATTTGAAAGAAAAAGATTTTCGCTGGACAAACCCTTTACAGTGACTGTACCACCAGGCCCAGGCTGAAGCACTGGAGGCGGCCAACCCACCCTTAGTGGGAGGAAACCCTAGACCCTCTATGATAGGGTTCCATTGATTCTAATAGAGTCAATTCATGGAGGGGCTTCTGCCTGGGCCTGGTGGTACAGTCACTTTAAAGGTACACACATTGCAACTTGACTGCAACATGTATGCACACACTAAGGGTCCTTCCACACTAAGCAGAATTTAAAAGTGGATTCTGCTTGTCATTCTGCCTGTCCTATTGCTTCAATGGGATTTCTCTTGTGCGTCTGCTCCACCCAACATGAACATGTTCATTCTTTGAGCAGAGAACAGAGGCACACCAGAAATCCCATTGAAGCAATAATACAAGTGGAATCCGCTGCACCGACTCCGCTTGTAAATTCCGCCTCTTTTACTCAGTGTGCAAGGGCCCTAAGGGTTCCTGCTCAGAACCGTAATAGAGCTGCCATAAAGGTCTTCAAGCTTTCTACCTTTTGTCTTCCTCATAAAAAGATATACACTGAGTTTTCTGTGGGATGTAGGATCCATATGAATAGGACATAAAACATAGAAGATTGTCAGCAGAAAAAGACCACTGGGTCCATCTAGTCTGCCCTTTTATTATTTCCTTTCTTAGGATAGATATATGTTTATCCCAGGCAGGTTTAAATTCTGTTATTGTAGATTTACCAACTACCTCTGCTGGAAGTTTGTTCCAAGTATCTACTACTCTTTCAGTAAAGTAATATTTTCTCATGTTGCTTCTGATCTTTTCCCCAACTAACCTCTCACTGTGTCCTCTTGTTCTTGAGTTGAGTTTTTTTTTTTTTTTTTTTTTTTTATAAAAGTCTAGATGCCAGGGATTGAACCCGGGGCCTCGCACATACAAGGCTATGCCATGTGCTTAAAGGGGTACTCCAACAAATCAACTTGTGCCAGAATGTTATACAGATTTATAAATTACTTTTTACTTATTCAAAAATCTCAAGTCTTCCAGTAATAATCAGCGGTGTTATGTCCTGCAGGAAGTGGCATTCAGTCACAGTGCTCTCTGCTGCCACCTCTGTTCATGACAGGAACTGTCCAAAGCAGGTGAGGTTTTCTATGGGGATTTACTACTGCTCTAGACCGCTCTTGTCACAGACAGAGGTGGCAGCAGAGAGCACTGTGTCAGACTGGAAAGAATACACCACTTGCAGGACATATAGCAGCTAATAAGTACTGGAAGACTTGAGACTTTTAAATAGAAGTAATTTACAAATCTGTATAATTTTCTGACACTGGTTAATTTGAAAACAAGAAAATAAAAATCAATTCCCTGTGTAGCCTGCAGTACACCAGTGCTGCCACTACACAGGAAACAGAGACATAGAAACCATGGTCTGGAGATGACTTATTAAAGGGGTACACCAGCGGGGGGGAACTTACTTTTTTGCTGAGACCGGGGAGGAGGTGGCCGAGGGAAAAGACGTCTACTCACCTCCCCGGTTCCAGCGGCGGCTCCCGCATTGCGGCGCTCTGACGCGAGGCCCGAGACGTGACGTCAGCCACTCAGTGAAGGAGGCGGGATCTAAACGGACTTGAAACGGATCCCGTCTCCTTCACTGAGTGGCTGAGCGGACCTGTGTACTGAGTATACTGAGACATCATGGAGTATATAGCGTGGTGACACATCATGGAGTATATAGTGTACTGAGACATCATGTGGTATTTAGTGTACTACTGACACATGACTGAGTATGTAGTGTACTGACACATCATGGGGTATGCAGTATAGTGACACATCATGGAGTATGTAGTGTACTTCTGACACATGACGGGGTATGTAGTGTACTGACACATCATGGGGTATGCGGTATAGTGACACATGACGGGGTATGTAGTGTACTGACACATCATGGGGTATGCGGTATAGTGACACATGACTGGGCATGTAGTGTACTGACACATCATGGGGTATGCAGTATAGTGACACATGACGGGGTATGTAGTGTACTGACACATCATGGGGTATGCAGTATAGTGACACATGACGGGGTATGTAGTGTACTGACACATGACGGGGTATGTAGTGTACTTCTGACACATCATGGAGTGAACAGGGCCTGAGATCTGTGTGTCGCCGTCTCTCTATTCCGGGATTCTCCATTATACAATCACTACACCGTCTATAGGGTTTCCGCACGGCTGCTGGCCGGCATAGTAGGTGACTGGTTACATCCTAACCGGTGCGGTGCCGCAGAGAACACCGTCCGGGTCTTGCGTTATTGCATCAGGCGTCCTGCACCATCTCTACTGGTGTGCTGTAAGAATAAGAGGCGGGGCCTGCACGGAGAGGGGCGGGGCGCGGCGTTTATATAGCGGAGCCCCGGCGCCGCCGGTCAGACACTAGGCTATAGCGGAGCGGCAGGACGCGTACAGGTAACAGCAGGTACTGTATAGACACATATGTGTATTTGTGTGTGAACAGGGGCCAGAGCACCGGTCCTTATGTCCGTCTTGTCTCTCCTCCAGACATGACCCAGGACACGGCGCTAGACATGAAGGACGTGGAGCTCAATGAGATCGATCCCGAGAAGCAGCCAATGGCCGCCGGGGCCGGAGAGTCCCCCGTGGGCGGCGAGAAGAACGGGGTGGTGAAGGTGAAGCTGGAGGACGAGGACGAGGAGGGCGGCCGCCGCGCAGTAAAGTTCACCGGACTGTCCAAGGAGGAGCTGCTGAAGGTGGCGGGCACCCCGGGCTGGGTGCGGGCCCGCTGGGCGCTGCTCGTCCTCTTCTGGCTGGGCTGGGCCGGGATGCTGGCCGGGGCCGTGGTCATCATCGTGCAGGCTCCGCGCTGCCGCCCGCTGCCCGCCATGGAGTGGTGGAACAAGGGGCCGCTCTACCAGATCGGGGACCCCGCCACCTTCCAGGACGCCGAGCACCACGACGGCATCGGGGATCTGGCAGGTGAGGACGGAGAGGGACGTGTTCATACAGTGCGGCATTCCCGTGCTGAGCCGGCACAATGACAGGCTGACGTCACCGGAAGCTGCTGCCAGGCTGACGTCACCGGAAGCTGCTGCTGGGCCGCACACTTGGTTGCATCAGCTGAGTCCTTGACACCTGTTGCCTCTACTGACCCTGAGCATAGGTCATGGTGTGAGGCTGGGACCTCTGTGTATCCCACCTGCTGATAGCTCCCTATAGTGTCACAGCGCTGAGGGTGAAGGTGAATTTCTTACCTCCATCTTGGTGCTGTTTCCACCATATTGGGTGTAAAGTGTACCTGTCATTTAAATTTATTTTGCAGAAATCAATCGTACAGGCAATTTATAAGAAACTTTGTAATTGGGTTTATTAGCTGAAAAATGTATTTTTTTTTATAAAAAAGCAGTTTGAAGCTCTCCCCCCGTCTTCATTGTTCTCTATGGAGGGAGATGAGGCACCAAAACAGGACAACAAAGAGTTAATTTACAGCTACATCACCAGGCTATCTCCTCTGAAGTCAGCAATGACCTCTGAATAATCCTCTGTTCTCTGCTGCCGACTGATCTCCCGCCTCCCCCCTCCCCTCTCCATAGGTTACACAGGGCTCGAGATTTCCTGATCAGCAGTGAATGAGAGAGAGGAGGGGGGCGGGGGGCTGGGGAAAGTCTTTTTCAATGCAGATAATGGCATATTTGCCTAATAAACCAAATTACAAAGTTTCTTAAAATCGCCTGGACTATTGATTTCTGCAAAAAAAATAAAAAAAATGAAACACGGTGACACTTTAAGCCATATGCATATATGTTGTTTAGGTGCAGAGGGGGACGGGACTACTGGTGCATCTGATAGAGAGATATTTTACCGCTGCACAAAGGATGCGATCAGCTTTTTCCCACTTGTTGCTGCTTCATTGACTCTGGGAAATTTGAGGTCTGTTCTTTGTGATTCTAGTCCGGACTCTCACCGATCCTGTGTATAGGGATGACTTGGGATAAACTTCTGTTTACCCAGAAAGATACTATAGAAATGGCAACACACAGACTTCAATGAAGATAGGAGATGCCAAGCTGATCCGGGGTCCGGCCCTCCCGATCAATGACTGGGACAGAGGCCGCTTGTCCCCAGAGTGAATGGGATGACCGCACGTGTGCTTGACCTAAGACTGCGATGGTCCCAAAGTCGTCTCCAAGACAAATGACTGATCGATGGTCCCAGTGGTCAGACCCCCACTGAACATATAGAAGAGACTATTAATCCAGGGAGAACCCATTAACCCTGTAGATGCTGTTGTAATATTATTGGGAGTTTTTGTGGACCTCTACCAATAGTTTGCATGTTTTATTAATGTCTAGGAATACAGCAACGCCTGGACTCTCTCAGCACCCTAAAAGTAAAGGGCTTGGTGATAGGACCCCTACACATCAATGAAAAAGACGATCCTTCTGGAACTAGGCTCAAGGAAATTGACCAGAAATACGGCACCATAGAAAGCTTCAAAAACTTGCTGGAAGCAGCTCGGAAGAAAAGTAAGTCAGAGGGTCAAGTGAATGTTCTATATTGATTCCTTAGAGGGGTGGTATCACTGATGTAGCTGCTGGTAGTACCGTCCACATAACCTACTCTATACTGGGGCTAGATCTTGTCTCTGGCCGATTACCTAACAGGGTTTCCATTTTTCAGGCATTCAGATAGTTTTGGACCTTACCCCCAATTTCCGAGGCGAAAACGTCTGGTTCAACGATGAGATTAATAAAACGGGCAGCCTCTTGCTTACAGAAATCCAGGTGAGCGAGACCATTTTTATCACTATTTAGGTTGCGTTCACACATACAGGATCCGCAGCAGATTTGATTTACTTTGAATTACCAACATCAAATCTGCTGTGAATCCTGTACGTGTGGGCCCTATTCCACAGTAACGATGATCGGCCCGATTTGGCCGATTATCGCTCGGAATAGAGAGAACGATCAGCCGATGATCGTGTCATCGTTCCCCCACCGCGCATCGCTGCGGTTCAATAGCGGTGCGCAGCGGGCGACCGACAATTTGAGAAGCAGCAGCAGTAATACATTACCTGTCCAGGCTTCTTCTCCGCGCTGTCTTCATCCCCGGGTCCCGCGCGCTCTATCTTCAGAATGGCCGGTCAGCTGACAGAGCGCTCAGCCAATCACAGGCCGGGGCTGCCGCGGCCTGTGATTGGCTGAGTGTGGCCTGTCAGCTGACCGGCCATTCTGAAGATAGACGAGCGGGACCCGGGGATGAAGACAGCGCGGAGAAGAAGCCTGGACAGGTAAACGAGCGGCGATCTAGCAGATCGCGCTCGTTTACATCGTTGATCAGGCCCTCCTTGGCCCGTGTAGTAGGACCCTAAGGGTAGGTTCAGACTACGGAATCCACGCAGTAAAGTTCCGACTGATACCGTGGCCCATACCCTTTTACGGCGGCACGCATATCTGCCCGTGCCATAGACCCCGTTCTTTGGCCGGGTGGATTCCGCGTTCCGCTAAAAGAACTGACATTGTCTTTTTTTTCGGCCATAGAATTGTCTAAGGAGCCGGAAAATAGGTGCGCTGCTGTTGAGTACAAACCAGAACTTATCCACACAGATTCCGTAGTGTGAACCTACCCTTAAAGGGAAATTGCAGTGTCAAAAAAAAACAAAAAAAAAAACACAAGCATCCTCTATTTTCTTTGTCCTCCTTCCTCTTCTTGCTTCTAAGGCTGGGTTCACACTGCGTTTTTGAATCGTTTTTTTTTTTTCATTTGTTTTTTGCAAAAAACATGAAAAAAAACGGATGCATTTGTGTGCATCCGTTTTGACACTACTTTTGTGTCCGTTAAAAAAAACGGATCCATTCGTTTTTTTTTCATCCGTTTTTTTGCACAAAAAAAATAGAAAAAAACGGATTGCAAAAACACAGTGTGAACCCAGCCTAAGACGACCACTCACTGCAACCAGTCACTGGCCGAGATGAGACATATTTGCATTGATATAGATTGGCCGAGCCAGCAGGTTCTGTAGTGAGTGCTTGTCCTAAAAGCAGGAAGAGGTCTGAAATTGTTCAAATATTCACGCTACAGTGTCAGTACAGTAGTGCAAATATTGAATTTCTGAGCTCCCAGCATCATTATGAACGTTTGAGGTCCGGTCCGCAGTATACTGTCTGTGTACGGACCACATATAGTGGACGTGTATATAGACCCTAACTTTGTTGTTCTTTGCTGCAGGGTGCTATGGATTTCTGGTTTGGACACGGCGTAGGAGGAATTTACTTAAGTGGATTTGAGAAAATCTTGAATGTAAGTCTGGTTGCCTATTTTTTGGGTGCTCGTTATACTACAACCTTCATTCAGTGCTAAAGCTGGTCTGTTCTTCTAACATTACAGCCAGGCGACCTCCTTCTGGAACTGAAGAACATCACCGCTAACCACAGCACAGAAGGCAAAGCAAGGTGAGTGTCTAGGATTTCTAATAGAGACCTGAACATGTCATGTTTTTTGTGTCTGAAAGCCCCTATATACACAGCTAAAAAGAGTTGGCTGAACCTGCTGGTGTCATCATGATGATAAAAATAAGCCCAAGGCACAAGCCTCCAGACTGTTACCTGACCAAAGGATTGGGCATGTTTGAGTTCAAGTGCCTGATCATTTTGGTGTTAGATGAGGAGTCTAGCAGGCTCTATTCAGAACACATGAACACACACCCAAATCCTTTATATGTATGAAAGAGTCCAGAGAGATGACTGCTGTATGGACCTCCTATAGAGAGCTAAAACTGGCTGTTCTTGTTACAGGGTGCTGCTTTTCTCTTCTACGGAGTCCGCCAACAGTGAGATACTGGGGATCCTCAATGACACTACCTCTGGCATTTTAGGCACAAGCTATTTGTTAAGCAGCGACAGTGAGGCTCTTGGAGAACGCATAAGAAAACACCAAGGCTTTGCTGGTGAACAGGACAAGATGCTCTGGGCGGTAAGTACAACCATTGCTCATGAGAGGTCTACAGAATTACTACTGTTTTTTATCAGGTTGCTGTGGTTATGGTATAGCAATATTGTGTATAATTTTTCTCTATAGATCACACCACGTCTCAGTCACGTGGCTTCTGTGGTTAAGGAGAACTTGCTTCGTGTGTATCAGCTCCTGCTCTTCACCCTTCCGGGAACACCTTTAACTTTGTACGGGGATGAGATTGGTCTAAAAGATTTGCCTGGACAGGTAGGTGATCTCATTTTAGTGTCAAGATTACCCAAATGGGGGGAAAAAAAAACGCCCAATGAACAGGCCTCAACATGGTGTCTGTAAAAACTAAAAAGTTATCTTAATCTTCCCCTATCTGCACATGGTTACTTACTCATGCTCTTTTCCTCAGCCGTCACATGGAACATACATGCAGTGGGATGATGGGAAAAATCATGGATTCTCAGAAGGCTCTGTGAGTAGAGCAAATGAGCTCAACATGAACACTACTTTTAAGGTGAGGAGAATAAACCTTGGCTGCATGCTCTCATTTCATAGTTTTATCTGTTTCTTGGAAGGCTGTGTGCCTACCATTACAATTGTTAAAGGGTTTCTCAAAGGTCTGCTTGTTTCCTGTGACAGCTGTAAGGGTGCATGCACACTATGGAATACGCGCATTCAGGCCGCTGCAGATTTCGATGCTGGCCCCTGCTCAAAGGCGCACGCATCTCCGCCTGTGCTGTAGACTCCATTCTAGGCACAGACTGTTTCCGCCGAAAGAATTGACATGTCAATTCTTACAGCGGAATTGTGCCGGCCATAAAATGGTGTTTATGGCACGGGCAAATATGCGTCCTGCCACGAGCAGGGGCCAGCGACTAAATATGCAGCGGCCTTTACGCGCGTATTCCATAGTCTGCATGCACCCTAATAGTTGCCTTGGGTGTTGTGTAGTTTTCTCAGCTGTAAACTGCACTGAAGAATGAATGTTCAGCAACCTGTGAACAAAGCCAGGTGACACTGTGAGTGGGTGTCAAGCAATTGATTATTGGGGGTGCCCTATGAAAGATCCCTGACTATCAGCAGTTGATTCTCTGGATAGGCCATCAGTGTGTTTTGTCTGAAAAACCACTTTAAGGGTATATTCATATGTGGCAGAATTATTATTATTTTTTTTCAATTGAGAGAAATCTGTTCCGTACATTTGAACAATTTTAGATGTGTAGGAAAGTGCCGTTCTTCTCCAGGTGCCTGGAAAAGCTGGATCCAGTTTTTCCTGGCACTTGGAGAGGAGCAACACAGGAGTTCTCAAATCTCAAGTCTTCCAGTGCCTAGGGCTGCTGTATAACATGCAGGATGTAGTATCTTTCAAGATGGACACAGTGCTCTCTTCTGCCACCTCTTGTCTGTGACAGGAACTGTCCATAGTTTTCTATGGGGATTTGTTACTGCTTTGGACACTTCCTGTCACAGACAGAGGTGGCAGCAGGGAGAACTGTCAGACTAGAAAGAATACACCACATACAGCAGCTGATAAGTCCTGGAAGACGATATTTTTAAACAGAAGTAAATAAGTCTGTTAGTGTATGAGTACTCATGCAGGCAGTGCGCCTGGCAACCTTTACTCCCTACAGTAACCTATGTACTTATGTGTTATCTACTATCTTTGCTCTTTGTTCCTCCTTTGAGATCTGCTAACGCTACAGTTTCTGTATAGCTGCGGCCTCACATTCTGTAGAGATTCCCCCCCCCCTCCCTGACTCAGCTGATTCTATTGTGTGCTTGTAATCCTGTCTAGAAATTCTTGGATACAACCTTTGCCCTACTTAGCAACGCAGCTGAAGTCGGGCAAAATAAAGTACAAGGTTAAAATGGCTGCAGTCTTGTATCATGCGCCTATCAATTATGATCTTTTAAATTAATTAAATTTTTTTTATTTGTCTATCTTTAGGCTCAGGAAGAAGATAAAACTTCCTTACTCAACCTTTATAAGCGCCTGAGTGAGCTGCGTGGGAAAGAGAGGTCGCTTCTTCACGGCGACTTCATACTACTTCATCAGACTAACACAGCGCTGGCCTTTGTGCGCAGTTGGGACCAGAATGAGAGATTTGTGACTGTAGTGAACTTTGCTCCTGAAGCGGAGGCAGATGTGTCTATTTCACACGCGAATGTACCAGAGCATTGCTCAGTGGTTCTCAGCTCCGATCCCGAGCGGAAAGAAGGGAGCAGTGTCTCTGTAAGCAAGCTGAAGTTAGCGGCAGGAGAAGCCTTACTGCTGAAATATCCTTACAGTCCGTAACCCCTGCTAGCCGAGCTGTACTCTCACATTCCATATTCTGACCCTAGTTTTCCACTCCAGGAGGCACAGTGTTAGCTCTTGCCAATCCCCTTTCTCTCTTCCTTCCCGTTCATCCTCCCATTGCAGTATATAGAGTTCACCACCACCATAATGTTTAGACTTATTGAGTATGAGGGTCTTTAAACGCGTTAACAGCAATAAGTGTTGTGTGCTTTCTTGTGTTGTGAACCGTAAATGCTCTAGGATGTGTGTGTGCACACACTTGTGGATGAATGGTTGTTTCATACAATAATAACGTTGTGTCAAATTGGCCCCTGGGTGTCTGGGGAGGGAGGAATAAAAGGGGGCAACGAAGACTGGTCAGAAAATGTTTCCTTTTAATAAAAGTAGTTTACAATTGGGCTGATATTGCTGTGTTGTTCTGCATCTGTTCACACTTCTAAGGATGCATTTACATAGAGAGATTTAAAAAAAAAAAAAAGGGAAAGATCAGTCTTTCCTTTATGACATGCTGTCTGTTTTATAGTCTGTTCCTGGCTTTGGCTTCAACGATTCATCAGATAAATCTCTGTGTAAACGCACCATAAGAGTTTACCTGATCTAAAAGTCTGAAATATTATATTCATTGCATGCCATTTTAGGCTTGTGATGTGTAAACCAGGCCCAAGGGCTATGTTGTTCCCACCACAACTATTGCAGAAACCAGGGAGGTGATGGATGAAGGAAAGGAATAAATTCTCTACTTTTACATATACATTAATGTTACTTAGACCTTGTCTAAGCCTGTTTTGAGTCTCGCTACTGTTTTTGCTGTAACTAGATCCTGGACTAGACAGGTTCCCAGTTCTCATGGTAGAGAAGACTTATCTCCACCGTTTGAACTTTTTTTTTTCTTCTCAATCGCCCCCTTGTCTTTCAAGGGGGTTGTACCTAACACATGTTTGCCCCATATTTCTTTCCCCCTGGTCCAAAACCACCAAAAATCCATTAGTTTTGGGTCTGTTAGCTTCTTTTTTTTTTTTTTTTTTTTGTTTTGTGGTTGTACTTCGTGGTGGAGCAGTTACTCAGAACTACAAGTCCCACAAGGCATTGCTTCCCCTCGATCCACCTACCCTTCCTACTTCCCTCTCTAGCACACCTGTCACTCTGTGCAATGAAATTAGATGTTTTAGGCCACCTCAGTGAGGTTGCAGCACCTGCTCCGTCATTCAGCGTTAGGCCATGTTCGCACAGTGTATTCGGTTGTTAGGGCGGGTTCAGACTACGGAATTCTCGCGGATAAATTCCGTCGCCTGTTAGCCCTCACGGCCGTGCGCCTCTCCGCCTGTGCCATAGACACCATTCTATGCACGGGTGGATTCCGCCGAAGGAATTGACACGTCAAATCTTTCGGCAGATGGTGGAATCAGCTGGCCCATAGAAAGGCGTGCGGCTGTGAGCGCGTTCTAGCGACGAAACTTCGTTGGAATTTATCCGCGAGAATTCCGTAGTTGGAACCCGCCCTTAGACTGCAAAGCAGTCTAAAAAACCATGGCTGTAGTGTATTGCTTCAGTCGTACTTCTCTGCGGCCGCACAAAATAATTGACAGGTCTATTTTGTGAGGCTGCTATTCAGTGAACAGCGGCCGTACAAGAGAGCCTGTGCTCACAGTGTAAAGTACAGTTCCTGGCTGTAATAAATGTGCCCACATTCCAGTTAAAATAAAGTGATGTTCATCCAGCTGACACTGCAGTATGGGCCATGTCAAACAACGGCCAATGTTCATACACTTCGGAGTTCCATTGTAATACAGTGTCTTCACAGAAATTATGCAGTACTGTAATGAAACTACAGTGTGTTAGCACAGGCTAAGGGCCCTATTACCGAAAAGCCGATTGCCCCTCTGTGTCAGAAAGACAAAATCAGCTGATGAAAAGGCTTATTGGCTGATTGTGTCGTTTAAAGGGGTTATCCAGCCAAATTCTTTTTTCTTTCAAATCAACTGGAGTCAAAGTTGTAAAGATTTGTAATTTACTTCTATTTAAAAGTCTTCCCATACTTATCAGCTGCTGTACGTCATACAGGAGATGTTTTCTTTTCAGTCTGACAAAGTGCTCTCTGCCCAAGACGGGAACATGTCCAGAGCAGAAGATTTCTATGGGGCATTTGCTGCTGCTCTGCACAGTTCCTGACATGGACAGAGGTAGCAGCAGAGAGCACTGTGTCAGAATGAAAAGAAAACATTTCCTGTGGCACATACAGCAGCTGATAAGTACTGGAAGACTTGAGATTTTTAAATAGAAGTAAAATACAAATCTATATAGCTTTCTGAAACCAGTTGACTTGAAAGAAAAACATTTTTGCAGGATAAACCCCTTTTAATCCTGCCTAAAAATAATTAGGCGCAAATGACTGTGTAATATCAATGCACAGCTGATGACTGAAAAAAATAACTTTATACATACCTGTCCATAACTTTATACATACCTGTCCATGATCCCTTATGTTCTTCTAGCAACTGCCCCAAGCAGATCTTCTGAGCCAGTCTCTGAAGTGACAGGCCGCTCAGCCAATCACTAGGCAAAACAGTGCTGCAGCCAGCGCTTGGCTGAGCGGCCTGTCACGTAAGAGACTGGCTGAGGTGGCAGCAGGGACCCGGCAGAAGAACACTGCGGAGCATGTATAAAGATTATTATTTTACGCTTAAAGGGGTTATCCAGTGCTTCAAAAACATGGCCACTTTCCCCCTACTATTGTCTCCAGTTTGGGCGGGGTTTTGAAACTCTGTTCCATTGAAGTAAATGGAGCTTAATTGCAAATTGCACCTGAACTGGAGACAACAGTTGGGGGAAAAGAGGCCATGTTTTTGTAGCGCTGGATAACCTCTTTAAGGGTGCCTTCACACGTATCGGTCGCTGTTTATTTATTGCTGCATTTTTATCGCGATTCTTAAATGCGAGTTTTGATTTTCACATGAAAATCAAAACTCGCATGTAAAAATCTCACCAAAAACGCAGCGATAAATACGCAGTGTTAAGGTACGTGTGAAGGCACCCTAAATAGGGGCTGCATGGACATAGGTAACAATATATTTATAGCTCTTGCAAGATTATTGAGGTAAGTAATAGGCTCAGTAAGCGAGCACCAATCTAGCAGATTCAGTCACTTACACTACTCATCGGCAATGTAATACGGACCTAATTGTCCGTCTACATGGAGTGATTATCGTTAGAATTTTCGCATTAACAATCATTGAAAAAAAAAACAAAAAAAAAAAACAGCCCTGTGTTTACTGAGCAATGGTAATGACAGCAGTGAGCAGGAAAGAAAGGAGGTGAGTACGCAAACGGACTAATCGGAGAAATGCATAATGGGAAATGTAGTTTCCTATCTTGGTTATAGATTGGCTTTTAGAAAAACTCCGGAATGGCATCGGCTAGAAAGACAGGAAACGGCTCAAAATACTCGGGGACTTGGTGAGTAAGACCTTTTAATTAATTTTTTTTTTCGCTCTTAGGGTATGTTAACGATAAAGAAAGTAACATAATCCCGCCTGCCACAGTGTCTCATTGGGAGGGCTCGCCTGCGTCCCTCGCTCTCCACTCAAAGAATTGACATGAGTCCGATGCCCATAGAGAATGAATGGAGCCGTCATTCTCTTTGGGCATTGGAGTCATCTCTGATGCGCGCGCCGGGCTTCCAATGGTGATATCTCGGCAGCGGGAGCGGCTCCAGGAGCGGGACTTCGTTCTCCGGGGTAAGTATAAGGGTCTCTAGCGGGGGGTCAGCCGGGCTCTGCCCCGGCACGGGGGGTGACAGGTTCCCTTTAAAGGGGTTATCCAGCACTACAAAAACATGGCCACTTTTCCCCCTACTGTTGTCTCCAGTTCAGGTGTGGTTTGCAATTAGGCTCCATTTACTTCAATGGAACTGAGTTTCAAAACCCCACCCAATCTGGAGACAACAGTAGGGGGAAAGTGGCCATGTTTTTGTAGCGCTGGATAACCCCTTTAACCCTACACTGTCCAGTTACATGAAAGCAGCAAAGGAAAATAAAAAAAAAAACACAACAAAAGGAAATAAAATGTTTCTAAAACATTCATATTAATCCTTTAACACTGCTGTTAATATCATTGTCATCTATTATCTATATCATGTATTAAAGCATACCAGACACATTTCATATGCTTCTCAATTCCAGTTCTCATGGCCCACCACAGGTCATATTTTGAGGATTTCTATAGGGTCCCTTTACACACACAGATATCTGGCAGATTTTTGCAGCCAAAACCAGAAATGGATTTGAAAAGAGGAGAAATCTGTCTTTTTCTTTTATGACCTGATCTGTTTATAGTCTGTTCCTGGCTTTGGCTGCAAAAAATCTGTTAGATAATCTGTGTGTAAAGGGACACTTCAGGTGAAATCAATGGGAGACTCAAGCGTTTTACCAGTGGCCTGCTGCTCGAGAGAGAAGGGTGCCTGGTTAACATGGGGAATTTTAACTCTGGAAATTTCAGAGTTAAATTTCCCTTTTTAATTTTCATTTTTGTATATTTCATTCCTTCAGGGGATGTATAAACACAAATTACAGCAATTAGAATTAAATATTTTTTTCCGGAGCTATAACGGATGGCCGAATTTGATCAGCATCCGAGCAGGCTTGCTCATCACTAGTAACTAACTGCTAGCTCAGCACTCCCACACAGAACATGACAAGGTGGAAAGCACTGCTAAGCAATACCGAACTTCCTCAATCGTCCCCAGACATATGTATATGTGTCATCTGAGTCACATGACAAAGTCAAATGGCATCTGAGCTTAGTACCTTTTTCCATAAAGGCTTCTAAGGGCCCTATTACACAGAGGCGATTCAGACAATTTTGGCTGTGTAATATACTGCATTTACACGGAACGATTATCGTGCGAATTTGTATGATAACGATCGAATTCGAACAAAAATCGTACATGTAAACGCAGCGAATGATCAAGGGACGAGCGAGAAATCGTTCATTTTGATCTTACAACATGTTCTAAAATCGTTCGCAAAAAATTCGCTGATCGTTCCATGTAAATAGTCGTTCAGCGATTTTTCCTCTGTGCGAGATAGGCTTAAGCGATCGCAAAACGAATTTTTCGATATATCGTTCCGTCTAAACGCTGATTGTTATAAAACAAAAAAAAATTGTTACTTCGAAATTGTTAATCGTACGATCAGGCGAATTATCGATCCGTGTAAACACAGCAATAGAGAGAACGATCAGCAGATGAAACGATCATCGGCTGTTCGTTTCTTTAGGTCCAGACCTAAAATTGTTGGGCGCGTGTCGTTACGTGTAATAGTGATGCAATGAGGATTATCGTATGTAATAATAAAGTATTTCCTTACCTTACCACAATACCCGGTGTCCTCGGGCCTTCCAGAGTCTCTGCAGCTGCAGCTCTGACTTCTGTTCCCGTCCCTACACTGACAAGCTGCTTAGCCAATCACTGGCTGAGACAGAACCGCAGCCATTGATTGAGTGGCCTATCAGTGCGGGGACCGGAACAGAAGGTAGACCTGCAGCTGCAGAGCCTGGGAAGGCCCGAGGACACGGTGGAACATGGTAAGGTAAGTAAATACTTTATTTTGTTTCACTAAAGGTAAGGGCTGCATGGACATCGCTAACAATGTCCATGCAGCCCTTGCTGCCCGATAGTTGGTCTGAGTAATTGCTCAGTAAACAAGCGCTGATCTAGCAGATCGGCGCTCGTTTACACTTTATCATCAGGTCATATAATAGGACCCTAAGGCTATGTTCACACTTAGTGTTTCACTCAGTAGTTTGATTAGTATTTTTAAAACTAAAACTAGGAGTGGGTTGAAAACACAGAAAAGGTGGAAACCTTATGGTGCGTTTACACAGGCAGATTTCTCTGACAGATTTTTGAAGCCAAAGCCAGGAACAGACCATAAACAGGGGAACGGGTCATAAAGGAAAGACTCAGATTTCTCCTTTTTTCAAACCCATTCCTGGTTTTGGCTTCCAAAATCTGTCAGATAAATCTGCCTGTGTAAACGCACCATTAGAGTTATAATTTTTCTCTTTCTGACTTTAGGTTTTGGTTGGAAATATAGACTAAGGGTATAAACCCACACACCGTATATGCAGCGTATTTACTGCTGCGATACGCAGCAAACTCGCAGCAAACTCGCAGCAAAATCGCAGCAGATTAGATCTAAATAACTGAACACAGCATCAAATCTGTACCAACAAATCTGCTGCGTATTTGTTGCATATCTGCTGCATATACGGTGTGTGGGTTTATACCCTAAATGTGTAAAAGTGACCATGATCAGCCGAGGAGCGAAAAAACACCTGATCCTCGGATGAAAGCAACTTTAGAACAAGCTTCAAAATTTATCGTTGTTGGCTGCATATCTTCCCATGTAAACAGATGATGTGCGGACGATCGCAAAGGGGAAACAGACAGCACCGATATGCATATATCTGCACTGCCCATTTCCACATGCCTAGCACACAAGCTGTGCATACTTACCATCAACCCTTCTTTCTGACAGTGTTAAAGATGTGTCCTGCTTTCCGGTTGCCACTGTATCTTCGGGCAATTCCTGTTCCTCCGGAGTGATTGACAGCTGGAGGAGCACAGATAGAAGGTGCCGGATGCATCTGTGACACGGTCAGAAAGAAGGTGAAGATGCCGGATCACACGGCAGTGCTGTAATTATGCACTGCTGATGTGATCAGCATCTGGAAACTGGTGGCACAGATATATACATATCCGTGCAGTCAGTTTCCCTTCTTAGAATGGCCGCATGGATGACTATTGCACCTGTAAAGGCACTACAAATAAAAAATCTAGTCTAAAAGCAGCTATAAACTGGTAAATTGTGGAGTGGAAAGCCTGACAGCTGGCAGAGGAGTATTTCTAACTTTCTGCCCTCTAGTGGCAAATATGAAAACTGCAACCTCAAATAATAACTGCAAACCAGCAAAATAAAGTACAATTGTTTTTTTTTTTACATGGTTGTAAATGGTTTTAATCATTCACCCACTTTCTAAGTCTTGACGTCACTCTAAAAACCACATAAAATCCCTTACCAAGTTGAGGGAAAACATTGAGCAAGTGAGGCACTGTGTTTACCCACAATGTTGGACCGATATGTCAGCATCCTGTTAAAAAAGGGACGCTGATATATATCACAGTGTATTGGCTGCAAGGCTATTAAGCCTAATGGTGCCAACCATTGACTACATTTGGCAAATTATGTGTATATAAATATATATATAGTGTATATAGCAAGCTGTACTGTTTGCACCAAAAATATATTCCATAATTGTTATTTTCTTTTCAGTCTGTTTCCCCCAATTCTAAGCCTGTTGCTTTCTGCTGAAGACATAGAAAACGGTCTCATATAAACTGTGTCCTGGATCATGTGGTAGATGATGATAACATTGAAAATCAGAACTCAGCATAAATGTCAAATCTCTTTATCTGATATCTATCTGTCTAATGTCTCTTTAGCTCATATCTATCTGTCTAATATCTATTGGGCAGCATGAGGACTACACCATAGCTGACTGTCAATCACCAAATAGGCAACACCCTAAGTGTATATCCACAATACCAATAGAGTAAATGTATAGTACAAATGCTGGGTTATAACCCATGCAGTTTAAGGTAACTATACAAAATAACCTATATACAGAAAAGCCAGACTATTGCAACATAACTAAATGGAATAATTACTTCACTAATTTATAGAAACAATACATTGAAAATGTAGGCGAAATCAGCCCCGATAATCATGGTGTACAGAATATAAGAGAGCAGCCAATTTATGCCTCCAAGTACTATTTAGACCCAATTTTAGCACTCATATAGTTCGCAGAGTCCCTCTATGTTCTCATATAGTAAAACGGTCACCATCTATACCCTAACATAGTAGATTATCCCCCCCTTGTTCCTGCATATAGAAGATAGACCCTCCCTGTGCACCCCCATATAATAGTCAGGCCCTTCTATACCTTCATATTGAAATTCAGCTTTTCTGTGCATCCATATGGTAGTTAGGCCTCTCTATGCAGGCAATCCCCCCAAAAGGTAGTATCTTCCATGTAGGCATCCCCTCCAGCACCATGTCATGTAGGTAATCCCCCTGGTATGTATTCCCCATGCAGCCACCCCATTCCCCAGCAGTTATCTCCCTGGTAATCCTCCTTGTGGTTAGACACCCCCACCACTGTGAGTAGACTGTACCTCCAAATTAGGTACCCCCTTTTCAGTTAGCCAGCACATCCAATACCCTAACCCCCATAGATAACATCCTACCCAGGAGTTAGCCCCACCCACTCACATAGGTCTTCTCCTTTAAAACTAAGGGGAAAAAAAGCCATACTTACCTGCTGTGCGGTTGCAGTACTGTAGTCTTCTAATGTCAACGCACGAGTGATATCACTCATATCCCACAGCTCTAAGGGAAGAAATGGCCTTTTGTGGTCACAGCAATAATTGGCAGGGTGGATCGCCAATGTTCTCCTCGCCTTGTCAATCACCCTGTTCAATTCAATTGTATGTTCTCCTCACATACAGCTAAATGGTCAGACACAACATTCGATAGCCGTGTGGGCCCCCCAGGAGCACTAGTTTCTGGCCAGGGGCCACCTACAGCCAATAAACATTTGTTAAGTCTCTCTGCAATAGCAATAGCTTTTGTGAACAGCATTAACTGGCAAAATCTTCAGTAGGCCCCCTGCCTGTGTGGGCCCGGGAGCAGCCGCCCCCTCTGCCCCCACCAAATTACGCTACTGTATAATAGCACTGACAGCGATCAGGGAACGAGAAGCAAGCAAACACTCATGGGAGGAGGGGAGTCTGAAGGGTCCCCCTAGTGTGATGGGTGGGCCTGGCTATAGTACACACCATCCTTGCTTAGCCACTTTCAGGACAAAGTCCTGAACGGCTAACCAAAGACATTACAGCATATATTATTATATTATAGCAGACCAACGGGCACCCTAGCAGCCAATGCGGCTGCTACGGTGGTAGTTCCACCTCTAATTAGAACCCTATGACCTACTTCAGAAGGTAATTTTAAGTTTTTTTAAATTGATTGTATTTTGTTATGCAAAGTATGTTGAAAGGAAAGTGATTATTTAAAGCGAATGTACTATCAGGTACATCTGTGGTGCGACAGAGAGTTGTGTCATCTTAGCCAAAGATGGTATTGGCGTGACTTGAGTGCTTGTAAAGCACACAGGTATGATGTTGGTACCTGCTTTGTTTATGTGGCTGGCTGTGTTCCCCAATGGTCGGTGACCTGCCGGGTTGTAGTGGGCTCTTGTCACGGTAGTCCTGAGTGGCAGCTATCGGTACCGCCACCCACAGAAAGGGGAAAAATAACCCGAGGTGTATGGTTGGTGTGTATGGGTGCTGGTGCGTACGAAGTATGACAGAGTCCCAGTGATGTAAAAAATAGGACAGCTTTACTATAAAATTCTTCAACAGTACAATATACTTTCACAGGATAGATAAATCTTTGACATGGACTTCAGTGCTTAAACTTGTGCTTTAGGAGGTGCTTGGAGAAGAAGAGTTTGTCGAAGGAGCCCCAACCCAGTGTAGCAAAGTACTCTGGCGGAACTTGGAAGAGATATACTTTATAGTGAGATACTTGTACTTGTAGTTGTGTTTAGACTGTGTCTGACCACCTTCTCCCCTACAGTGTCGAGCTACCCAACCTGTTAGGGTACTACAAGCCCCAGCCATGGTTATCTGAGCTTAGCTATGTGTCCGGGGCTGTCCCAGTTACCTGCACTGCGAGATAGGATATGTAGACCTTCTTTACGGTAGCTTTGTCCTAACCAGGCTAGTCCCTCTTTTGTTAAGGATACTGCCCTGCCCTGTGTTCTTGGCATGGGTTAGGGTGTTCCTGGACTCCTCTCCCTTTAAAGTGCTTAGCACTGCATACTGAATGTAGTGGTAGTACTAAAAGAACTAGTTGTCTCTAGCTGCATCTGTACACACTGGTGTCTGGACTAGACTGACTTTGTCCCTGTCAGGGGTCCTGACAGCAGCCAGGCCCCAGCCCAACCACTGCAGGAACAGCTGGTCTTCAGCCTTCCCTCTCTGAGAATCTGTTTAAGACTGACTGTGCACTTCCCTTCACCAGTGTCTCCTACTACAGGGGCCTTAAGTTAACCTCCCTGTTAGTGGTGGGGATGAGTGTGTGCAAAAGAAAGAAGAGATTGGTTAGAAGTAGAGAGCACCTCCTATTAGTCAAGAATAACACATGGTACACTTAAAACCTTAACCCATGACCTTCCTCAGATATGAAAAACATAGAAATAGAAAATACTGACTACCTCATCACCACCTTTCAACCTAAAAGAGAGTTTTTCAAGATATGCACAGGAAAGACAAAAACACCTGTGGTGGTACACCACATATCGCTTTCAGATTTTTACATAAATGAACCATGTCCTGTTTTCCGCACCGGTCTATTCCCAGGCTCTATCCTGGCCTGAAACACTGGAGGCGGGCTCAGTATTGTATTGCCCCCCAAAAGTTACACAAATCACCAATATACACTTATTACGGGAAATGCTTATAAAGTGCTTTTTTCCCTGCACTTACTACTGCATCAAGGCTTCACTTCCTGAATATAACATGGTGATGTCACGACCCGACTCCCAGAACTTTGCGGGCTGTGGCTGCTGGAGAGAATGATGGCAGGGGACACTGAGGGACACAGGGCAATGGAGGGACACTGAGCATTCCTCTGCCATCATCCTCTCCAGCAACCACAGCCCGAACAGCTCTGGGAGTCCGGTTGTGACATCACCATGTTATCCAGGAAGTGAAGCCTTGATGCAGTAGTAGGTTCTGGGGAAAAAAAGCACTTTATAAGCATTTCCCGTAATAAGTGTATATTGGTGATTTATATAACTTTTGGGGGGCAATACAATACTTTAATAAAAATTTTCACCTGACTTCTCCTTTAAAGTGTCTCTGTGGTTATAACAACTTTTTAGTCTTTAGACAAAAAAAAAAAGTCAGGACACAGGAAGTGCTGTGTTCTCCATAACTAACAAAATAATGAATGCATTTTGCAAACTTGCAGTATATTTCACATATACTGTTGATTTAGGTTTTTAAAGTTATAACCACGACGTATAAGTACACTTTGATGCTCATAAAGAAACTATGTATGCACTTCAATGTACATGATACTTTTTGCCTTTGTCTTCCCAATTACAAACTTTTTAAAACTTTCAATAAACAGATTGAAAAAAAAAGAAAGTCTAGAACACGTCATTTCTGAAAAAAAAAAATCTTTTATTTCATAAAAACAAGACATCATGATAGACAAAATCTTAAATAATACATTCTGGCTCTAGTTATTTGCACAATGCTATGTTCTACTATATTGGCTTGTGTCCATGTTAGATGACCAGGGCTAAGGTCACAACCGGCCAACCTATGACACTATGCTGCTGTCTAACTGGAGACAGACATTGCCAAATACATTCAAGAGATGCCCACCAAAATCAATGACAACATAATAACATTATACTGTAAATAACATCATCCCTTATCTGGTACATTGTTCAGTTTAAAGCTGGCCAAACACATAGACAACACTGTAAATGACACCGTCACTTCCTACAAATGTAAATCGGCCTCACAGGTGGGAATATTTTATATGCCATTTTTGGGGGTACATTATCAATTAATTTTTTTTATTATTTCATCAGAGAAGAAAAGCAAATTTAGGGCAATGCTCACATACCCACAATACAAGTGATAAGAATGTTTATAATCTATTCATGTCTGTACACAGCATTCCCTATGCACTTACAGGGTATGTGCACACTGAGGAATAGGCTTGAAATATGAAGCAGAATCAGCTTTTAATTTCCAGTGAAAATTCCTCCCGTAAAATATGACCAGAGCAATGTACCATTGTGTTTAATAGGGTTTTTGCTCAGTTGTTCATGCAGTAGAATTTTTTTGCTGCGGATCCACTTTGGGCGGATTCCGCTAGAGAAATCCTATAGAAGTCAATAGGGCTTGAATTCTGCTCCTATTCTGCCAGAGCTGACTAAGCAAGAAATTTCAAGCAGAACACTTTCGTCTTCAATTCCCTTGCCTGTTACATAAATTGGGCTGTTTGTCTGCAGCACATCATGACTCACACCCTAAAGCTGCTGAAAATCCTCTACTCCTCTGTCCACCCCTCCCTTCTGAGACAGAGATCACATGATCTGTGTCTTCTGTTGCCAGGCAACAGCTATATGTATCTATATAGGTAGATAGATACTGTGTTTACTGTGCAAGACAGAATCAGATTGAGCAGGGGGCGGGTACCCGACAGTCGGTTTTGAGGTGCAATGCATGTTGGGAGATGTAGCTTCCAGGCCGGTTGCCGGCTGCCATGATGAAAAACAATCAATGGGGGATCGGTAAACACGCCTAAATGCTTTTTGTGCATTTAATTTTTTTTATAGGATGGCTGGCGTTCCCCTTTAAGGATTGAGAAGGAGTTAATACTGTGAACTCTTAATAACATCACGGGCTATATAGGGTCATAAGTATCAAGTGTTTGTGTGCATTGTCACAGAACAGCGGCTCTCTTGTCCATGGGTTGTGTCTGCTGTTGCAACAAAGATCCATTAACTTGGCTCTGGAAATTCTCTGAAGAGAATCCCTAAAAAGCTTAAAGGCGTATACTGCAATAAATGAGGGCAGCATAAACTAGTGACAGAAATGCTGAACAGAACAATTACATAATTTTGTTCAGCCTTCTATTATTATGCAGGAGAATGGGATTGGTGCAGCACCACTCTCTCAGCCTGCTGATTGACAGTTGAATGCCTATACACAGTATGGAGAGATAACTGCCAATCAGCAGCTGGTGGGAGGAGTTTGCTTGAGCTCATGAATATCTTGGATTACTGAGTTCATGAACATAACGGAGAGGACAACTTATTGTCCATGTTATTCAGGAACAAAGACTATTTCACTGCAGTGGGCTGACACTTTGGATATGTTTACGTTGTTGAATTATTCTGTTATTTCACAGCCTAGATAACATTTGATAAAAGATAATTAAAAGAAATAAAAAGCTCACGCTCTGTTAAATATGGTAATATAGCATCCCCTTTACTGACCAAGTGCATACTTCCCATAGGAGAGACCGCTTCCCTGATAGATGCTTCTGCCTGAAAAAGGGCACTAATAGTGGCGACATGACCTGCAAAGTAAACTTCTGCTGTAGAACTAAATGGTGGAATGTTGCAAAATGTTCTGCAAGGCTGTGTTAGGAATTTTAAAGGGAATCTGTCAGCTGAAAATCACATTCAGAACGTTTGAAACTGTTATATAGCTGTCAGGTCACCTTTCATATATGCAGCTGTGCTTCTAGAACATAGAAAAATGCTCTTACTCTATAGTACAAACTGTCAGAGTATTTCCTAAGCTCCTTAAATGCAGCAAGCTGGAACAACTCCTTAGGGCCCTATTACACGGAGCAATAATCAGTAGGATCAGGACAATTCAGCTGATCGTGTCTTTAGGTCCAACACCAAAAGCATCATGCTACATGGCGATGCACGGCCAACGATTGAATAAACTGTAAATACACTGCTTTTTCCACTTTATGTTTAAAAGGCCATAGCAGTTGCATTTTTTCACCTAGAGACCCACGAGTCCTTATTTTTTTCATCAATTGTACTTTGCAATGACAGACTTTATTTTCCCATAAAATATGCTGCGAAACCAGAAAAAAAATCATTTGCGCTGTCAAATTGAAAAAAAAAAAAGGAATTTGTTTTGATTTCGGGGAGTTTTGCATTTACGCCGTTTGCCCTATGGTAAAACTGACTAATTATGCATGTTCCTCACATCAGTACGATTACGATATGTAACATGTATAACTTTTATTTTATTTGATGGCTTTTAAAAAATTCAAACCATTGTTAACAGATATATGTTCCTTAAAATCGCTCTATTCCCATACTTATAGCGCTTTTATCCTTTGGTCTATGGGGCTGTGTGAGGTGTTAATTTTTGTGCCATGACATGAACTTTCAATCAGTACCTTGATTGCGCATATTTGACTTTTTGATCACTTTTCATTACATTTTTTCTGGATTTAATGCGACCAAAAATGCGCAATTTTGCACTTTGAAATTTTTTTGCGCTGACGCCGTTTACCGTGCGAGATTAGGAATGTGATAATTTAATAGTTTGGGCGATTACGCACGCGGCGATACCAAACATGTTTGTTTATTTGTTTATATTTATAAAATGGGAAAAGGGGTGTGATTTGGATTTTTTATTAATGAAAACACTTTTTTACTTTTTTTTTTACATTAACTATAAGTCCCCCTGGGGGACTTGTATATAAACAGCACTTATCTCTCATAGAGATCAATGCTGTGTATATACACAGCAAAGATCGATTAGATTGGTCATAGATTGCTATGGCCTGCTGCAGGCCACAGCAATCTACTGCCGAGCCGGGATCAGCGCCATTGCGACGCTGAGGCCTGGCACGGGCAGAACAACAGATTCCCCCCTGCGATTGCATCGCGGGGGGGGGGAGATCCGACCCACTAGACACCAGGAACGTGCGGTACAAAGCATTTCAATGCAGCTGTCAGGTGCGGCGCTGTTCAGAGCGGGGTCCCTGCGCGACAATGACGTACCAGGTACGTCATGGGACGCTAAGGGGTTAAAAAACAAAAAGGATCAAAACGGATGTTTTTTTAACAAACACAAAAATGAAATCGACTATATTTTTGTGTACGTTAAAAAAAACGATTCCGTTTTGATCCTTTTTTTTTTTAAGTCAATGGAAAAACGGATCAAAACGGATGCACACAATTGCATCAGTCTTTTACATTAATTTTTTTTAAAAAACGGATTGCAAAAACGTAGTGGCAACCCAGCCTGAGTGGCTTGTTAGCTTAGGGGCCGCTTTGAAGCTACAGCTTTGGCGATGAGGGGCAGGCAGAACACAGGAGAAGGCCAGGATGGTGGAGGGTAAGGGTTTAGGGTAAGGGCTACATGGACATCGCTAACAAAGCCAATGCAGCCCTTGCTAAATTTTCAGGCCATGTAGTAGGCTCAGTAAACGAGCGCCGATTGCGCAGCCATCGGCCTGTCTAATAGGACCCTTACTCCCGCCTCCCATACCTGAGCCTGCTTGGGACACAGCTTTCAAATGTCAATCAAGCAGGTGAGGAGGGGGGTACTTTTTTACAAGAAGATAAAAGCATTTTTCCACATCCTGGAAGCACAGGTGGATACATGAAAGGTACAATGTGTCTCCTTGACCTATTGACCTAACAGCGATCTAATAGTGTCATCGGTTTGGAATGTGAATTACAGCTGACAGATTCTCTTTAAGTTGGTAGGATTCTCTTGGTAGGATATTTAGTGGGAAGAGAAATGAAGACTCGCATGACACATTGGCTCCAACTCCACAAAATGTCTGCCCTAAATATTTATATATGTTCTATATAAACTACATATATAAAGCTACTTTACTGATAGATTGGACGCCAAAATATTGATGCAAGATGGTTCAAGTGCCAAAATTACCAACGAGCCCTGCCAGCTTTACTGAAATCTGCAGCATTACTTGCAAAGTAAAAAACGTAAGCAATGGCGTAAGCAGTGTAACAGCTAATGTTCTAAGCTAATTTTGTAATCATATAAGTCAGAATGTCAAAGTTACCAAGTGCTCGGTACAAGGTCAATCCCATTTGCTGCATTCTGCAGATATTGAGAATCTGTTACTAAAATAACAGATTCTCAATACAATAAAAATGGTGCTTTTTCTTGGCACAAAAACGCTGCAGTTTGATGTTAGCCAAATGTATGAGGGAACGCATAGGGATATCTGTATAGTCTGTTGTTGAGCTCAGTGTATAAGCAGTAAGCCTCTAAAAGGTCCCCATACACGTTAAACTAATCAGTATAAAGTGTATGGGAGCCACCCTAGACTCCACTGACAAATGATGTTGGTGGAAACAGGGATTTCACTGCCTAACCCCTTTGTTCTCAGTGTTAGAAGTGGATCTTGATGACGGCCGTGAAATCAGTGTGGCAGAATATTTCTCAGAAAACCATTAATTACCTCACTTATAGCATGCCAAGTCATGTAATTGAAGGTGGTGCCCATACTTGAATTTTTTTGTTTCCATTTCTGTATCATTAACCTGTTGATCCTTTGATTTCCATAATTCAAACGTCTTTTTATTTTTGGTTTTACAATTTCAATATTGAGGAGTGTATGGGGAAAAAAGACAATGCAATGCACACTCCATTGTTTTCAATGGGGATATGTACCACAGTTCACGCTGTGAATTGCAGTGCTTTTCTTTTTTCAGCACACACAAAAAATACGCCAGAATAAGGGATATGTATAATTTGGGAAGTATCGGCAGCTATATTGATACATTGGACGCCACTGTAAGGGCAAATCTGTGTCCATTACAGCTAGTGGAGGTGTCGGGAGTTGGCAAAAAAAATACTACAGTAATAGTAAATAAAATAAATCTCATGATCTACTTATCTTTGGTTGGAAAGAGGCAAAAAAAGTGCATTATTCGGCTTGTATGTATAAGAAAGGCTTTAAGTGTCACTGTCATACTATTTATTTATTTTTTTTCAGAAATCAATAGTCCAGGCGATATTAAGAAAATAAAAAAATTGGGTTTATTAGGCAAATATGCCATTATCTGCATTCAAAAAGACTTTCCCCAGGCGGGGGGTCCTCTCTCTCATTCACTGCTCATGAGGCTAGGTTCACACTGCGTTTTCAGCATCTGTTTAACGGATCCGTTTTTTTTAACGTCCAGAAAAATAGGGTCAGCAACGTTTTTTGGTCCGTTTTGGTCCGCCAAAAAAAACGGATCCGTTTTTTTTATAATGGAAGTCAATGGAAAAACGGATGCACACAAATGAATCCGTTTTTTGCAATCCGTTTTTCATGCGTTTTTTGCAAAAAACGGATGCGTTAAACGGATGCTGAAAACGCAGTGTGAACCTAGCCTTAGCAGGAATTTATGTCTTGTTGCCTCAGACATGCCCCTGTCTGCTCTATGGAGGGGGAGGGGGGAGAAAGATTAGTCGTCAGCAGAGAGCAGAGAACAAAGGATTACACAGCGGGAACTTTGTGAAAGCCTCTATTCAGAAGTCAGTGCTGACTTAAGGGGTTGGCCACTTTATAGTAAAATTGCTCAGTGTACAGTATTAGTAACTGTACTCACTGTATATACTGACAGCAGCTCCCTGTGTACCTCATAGAGCTAAAATCAGACTCCCCTCCTCCAGGCTGTGCTGCCCTACTCTGCGGTGTTTTGGTCCATAAGATTGCTGACATGGAGGAGCATGTGACCAGGCCCCGCCCCCCAGTGTCCACCACTGAGCCTCTATATGTCTATGGAGGAAACAGGGGACAGGGCATGGTCACATGCTCCTCCATGTCGGCCATTTTATGGACAGAAACAAAACAGAGCTGGGCACCCCAGCCTGGTAAAGAGGAGTCTGATTTTAGCTCTATGAGGTACACAGGTAACTGCTGTCAGTATATACATTGAGCACACTCACTAATACTTTGTACTGACCTATTTTACTATAAACTGGCCAACCCCTTTAAGAGAAGATAGCCCAGTGATGTAGCTGTAAATTAACTCTTTGTTGTCCTGTTTTGGTGCCTTATCTCCCTCCACCCCTCCCCTCTCCATAGACAACAATGAAGACGGGGGGATAGGTTCAAACTGCTTTCTCATGATAAAAATGCCTTTTTCGGCTAATAAACCCAATTACAAAGTTTCTTAAAATTGAACTATTGATTTCTGCAAAAAATAATAATAATAATAATTTTAAACTACAGGAACACTTAACCTTGGGGACTGAAATAATATGGTCTGTACACTGCAGGGTTAATGCCAAAGATGTACTAGAATGTTCTGCAGTGTTTGAACTGAATCATATACAATGGAAATTTAATAGGGAGTACTCTATACTCCAGTTATGTTAACAGTCACTGTGCATTCCAGCAGTAGGGATATCACCCCAATAATAAACCTTTACATCCAAAGCATAGATAATCTGCAAAGCTGCGTTGCATAAAATACATATACTGTACAGATTTAATATATACAAAATATGAGTCTTCCTATTACTTAGTGCCCAGTTTAAACACTGAATCTGAACACAGAGATAGGTCATAAATCTAACTATAGACTTCCCATGGATAAAGCGCTGCATATTTATACACTAACCTGGAGAACACTGCTCTGCATAGATAAACATTACGAATGCAAAGCTTACAGAAGACATGTATCCTGGGCTGTATGACCACTCCATATACACAAGATGCATTCAGAGCTCATCAGGTCTAGAAATAACAGCATCCTCAAGAAAGAACTGTTAAAAATGTATAGCAAAAACCACACACAAACACTCCGGCAATGCAAGGGTGGTCATAGCATTAAGATAGTGGAGAAATATAACAAAAAGGAAGTCAAAGCCTGAACATGTTGTCTGCTCTACCTCGTCTGCTGTGGGATCACTTTCTATATTATAAAGAATACCCTACGCTCCTGTTGTGGATTAGGCTCCTTTTACATGGGCAGATAAAGTGCTAGTTGACGATTTGTCTGATCATTGGGATATTTACAATGGGAAAAGATTGGGAATGAACATTCATATGAATGTGACCTGTGGCCTCTCTCGACATGTCTGCTTTATGAAATACTTGTGTTTCCCATGAAATAACATCTTTTCTTATAGCGCTGTTGTGTCCGTTCTCTGTTATTCTTACTAGAAATCAATGACTAAATAGCCACGGGGGTGTTACTAGTTGGGGGCGTGTCCTCACACTGTCTGAGACTATCCAATCAGAGCTGACAGTGCCCCCAACTGGTAACACCCAGGTGGCTATTTAGATATACATTTCTAGGAGGAATAACAGAGCTATAAGAAAAGGTATTTACTAATTGTTATTATTAGACATACAAGTATTATGGCATGTCAGGAGAGGCCATAAGATCACACAGGTTAGGAACCTATGGGGCTGATTATGTATGCTCCTGGATGGGTTTACTTCACTGATAGAATAAAATCCTGCCAAGAACAGATGGCCCATACACACAATGAAGGCATTTAGCTAACTAAGAATTGTTAGGAACTCATTGGGCTATTTATAGGAGTTGCCACAGAAACCTGAAACTATACATTTTCTTTAGAAAATCTCCTGTATAACAGTTTTCTACATCGTAAGAACCATTTTTATAAAGTGAACAATTCAGCTCATAGCACACACTTATCAAACAGATGACACCAGCTACTTTTAAGCTCTCTGCACTGTTTTAGGCCATAAAACAACCCAAAATATCAGGTTTTACATTTAAAAAACAAATGCCAAATGCAAACAAAACAAATGCCAAAATAAATGTCTATTTTTTCCTTTTAAGTTCTACTGAATTTTGTTTTTTACCACGTGCCCATATATATTAAAAAGGGTTATCCAGGAAGCAGGAAAAGTAGTACTCTTTTCCCATTGTTACCTACTTCTGAGATGACAGCTGGATAGGAGTGGAGCAAAGCAAAGCATGGAAAGTAATAGCTTCCGTGCTCCCTGGACAACCCCTTCCATTTTATGGTCGTAACTGCTATGGCTGTAACATTAAGGGCAAGGGGCCTTTTTGGCATTTAATTTGGGATGTACACCAAGACTAAGACTTGAAAATTGGCTCAAAAGTTTCATAACCCATATTCCTACTTCCTCTTACTTTATGGTTTCATCTCCAAAACATTTGCTAGCTAATGAATAATGTCATGAGAAAAATTGGAATCCAGTGACTATGGAAAAAAGTCATATAAAATTATATATATATATATATATATATATATATATATATATATATATATATATATATATATATGCAAACACATATACAGAACTCACACACCCAGTACACACACACCAAGTTACCTGGTACCAAAGCACACAAGGCCCTTAAAAAGCTTGAATACAAGCCTGTTAATAAAATCTCTTTGTTAAAAACATTATATATAGATATATATACACGTCATTAAAAAGAAAAGAATAAAATTAATGACATCAATCTGGAACACTGAAAAATAAACAGAAACCGCTGGTGCAGGCAGATCCTAAAACCTTCCCTGCATTAGCACATTCAGACTGGGAGGGAAGACTCACATTCACTGATACGTGGAGAATGGATAGTGTCTAATGTCCTTTCTATATACAAAAGTGCACCGGGCAGTGATAGTGCCACTTCCACTCTGAGATCTGTACATCACACATGATGCAAACACATGACCAATACATGTCCCCACATCTATTACATGTAAAAAGGTGCTCCTCTTTTTTCCCTCTTTTGGTCCTCCTTTTGCACATGATAGCAGGGCCTGTAGTGTATGTGAAATAATACCAATAGTTATGTATTTGCAGGCCTATGACTCTGTGGAGGTGCTCTGGATTTAGGGGATCGAGCTGCACTGGTAGCAGAGGAGGATGATGACGAAGAGGATGAGGAGGATGCACTGCGTGCGTCACCTCCAGTGCTGCACTGCTTCAGTTTGCGTCTTTTAGCCAAGGGTGCATTATCCACACTCTTTAGGAAGACTCCTTCACGCTTACCACGATTAAATGCCTGCAAAGAAAATGGGAATATCATATATATAGTGAACTCTAAAATGACAGCTAAGTGATAGATACCAACATTAAGCTAATTCTTCTGCACAGTTGTTATAAGACTATTCCAGTGAATACACACGCAGAAGTGCAGGTGGCTCATACATGTCAGCAGACCCTATGGTGAATGGCAGGTGATGCCGCAATAAGCTTGGTCACCTTCTCTTCAAATTCCCATTACATTACCACTCCAATCTTCTCCTCTATTCGCACACGTCTAAATAATTGTATGAATCATCGCTGAGGCTGCTGTAATCACAAGACTTTATTAACCACAATAATTTTTCTAACTACACACAAATGGTTTGCAATCCCCTACATAGTAAGATAAAGTGGTTCCTTGGATTACAAGCATAATTCGTTCTGGGAATTTGCTTGTAATCCAAATCCACTCTTAAATCAAAGCAAATTTTCTCATAAGAAATCATTGATATGCTGACAATTGGTTCCACACCCCAAAATAATGATTTATTATTCTGAATTACATGTAAAAAATAAAACAAACATTCAGAAACAGCAGAATATGTAATATTATAAGTTACTGTACAGTATAGCAATCAGCGTGTGGTGTATAATGTGTAGTAAGTGCATAACCCTGATAACACAGCAGCAGATTGTAGATACAGGATGGAGCTGCAGATCCCCATAATGCAGTAGCGTAGTACAACAGGCTAGAATAGAGAAGCAGGGTTGCTGGCAGAGGTCTGTGTGGTCAAATGAAAGCAATCAGCAATGGGGAAGGGGGGGGGGGGGTGTTCAGCATGGACCAATCAGGACTGACAGAGACTGCAGGGAGCATGAAGTAATGAGCAGGACAGATGTGGGCACTGTATAGCAGCACTCAGAGGGGTTACAGCTATGAAGAGATTACCTCCACCATCCTGTCCCCTCATGCAAGCCTCAGCCTGAAGTGGATCTGCTATGATTTGGAAGGTGAGGGAGAATTCCTGGGTCACAGTGAGTACAGTGCTGTAGACCACCCTGTGCAGACCATGCCCCTCCCCAACTGGCCCTCCCACCCAGTTCAACAAGCTCCTAAACCAAAGCAATGCTCTTACACCAAGTCACAATTTTGAAAAACTATGAGCTCTTAAACCAAAACGCTCTTAAACCAAGTTACTCTTAAACCAAGGTACCACTGCATTTAAAGCGGCACTATCAGCAGGTTCGGGCCAGTGAACCTGCTGATATGTGTTAGCCGCTAATTACCTCAGGGTTCCAGTGCTGTAAGTCATATTTCCATGGGGTCCGGTATAGTGCCGTTTTCCGCTAATTGCTAATATGCTAATGAGCAGTCCTGGGGGCATTTGGGGTGTTCCCTATGCTCCCGGAGCACCTGCTCGGCCGCCTTAGCCTGCTCCTCCTGGCTCGCCCCACTATGCATATTCATATATGCATAGCTAGGCCGCTTGTAACGGGCTGCATCCTGCACATACGCTGTTACAAGCGACCTAGCTATGCATATATGAATATGCATAGTGGGGCGGGCCAGGAGGAGGCAGGCTAGGGCGGCTGAGCGGGTGCTCCGGGAGCATGGGGAATGCCCCTTAAATGCTCCGGGACCGCTCATTAGCATATTAGCAATTAGCGGAAAACGGCACTATACCGGACCCCACGGAAATATGGCTTACAGCACTGGAATCCTGGGGTAAATAGAGCGGCTGACACATAGCAGCAGGTTCACTGGCCCGAACCTGCTGATAGTAAAATTATTAAAAGCGGCACTATGTCCTACATCTGTAGCTGACATCAGCAAAGAGGACATAAAGGGCAGCACAAATGACATATCCAATTCTGCCATACACTGAAATTAAAGGGGTTGTCCGGCGATAAAAAATTATTCACAGAATAACACACATTACAAAGTTATAAAACTTTGTAATGTATGTTATGTCTGTGAATGGCCCCCTTCCCCGTGTCCCACCACCCCCACCCGTGTACCCGGAAGTGTGGTGCGCTATACATTACCTGTCACGTGCCGACCACGGTCTCCGATCCTCAGCAGTGACGTCTTCTTCGGGAGGCCGGCGGATCAGCCGCTCAGCCGCGATTGGCTGAGCACAGTTATGCTCAGCCAATCGCGGCTGAGCTTCGGATGACGCTGCAGAGGGTGGCCGGCACTCGGGAAGATCCGCCGGCCTCCCGAAGAAGACGTCACTGCTGACGATCGGAGACCGTGGACGACACGAGATGCGGTGAGTATAATGCACCACACTTCCGGGTCTAGCGTGGGTGGGGGGAAACACGGAGAAGGGGGCCATTCACAGACATAACATACATTACAAAGTTGTATAACTTTGTAATGTGTGTTATTCTGTGAATAATTTTTTATCGCCGGACAACCCCTTTAAATGGGTATTACACTTAAACATAAGTTTTCATATGTTGCTGCCCATGGTGAGACTAACAATTCATTCCATTCTTGTTATTATCTATTCAGTCTCCTCCCTGCCAGTTCTGAGCTGCTGCTTTCTGCTGAAGACACAAAAAACTGTGTGAGCTATTCTCTCTGCCCCCCCCCTTCCAAAGCTGATGTAAACAAGTCCCTATGCTTCTTTGTAATGCTATGGCTGTAATGAGGGTTATGGTGAGTTTACACAGAGATTTATCTGACAGATTTTTTTAAGCCAGGAACAGAATATAAAACAGGGAACAGGTCATAAAGGAAAGACTGAGATTTCTACTCTTTTCCAATCCATTCCTGGCTTTAGTTTTAAAAATCAAATAAATCTCTTTGTAAACACACCATTAGTCTGAGTTCAAGTTTACATCAGCCGTCTCGGAAGGGAGGGGGGAGGAGGGGGCATTTCAGTGCTCTGGAGGAGGTAGCCCTTCCCCCAGTGCTCCAAAGTGTGCCACTAACATACCCACTACCTACATGTGGTATGTAGTGGGTATGCTAGTGGCACATGCCATATGTAGGGAAGAGGCAAATGTGGTATGTAGTGGGTATTCTAGTGGCACATGCAGTATGTAGCAGAGAGAGCCCGCTCATCCAATCACTGGCCGTGGCACCATCCCATTTCAGTCAGTGAGTGGCTGAGCAGGCTGTCACAGCCGAGAGGAGCTTGTCCTGGAAGTGGCAGCGGAAGCATTTAGCTGGGGACCCAGAGACTTCACAGGAGGACACAGAGGAAACGTGGAGAGGTAAGGATTAAATGTTTATTATGTTTTATATAAGGGCAGTACAATACCAAATGTTTTAAAGTGCCAGAGTTCCCCTTTTTAATATGCTTAAAGGACAACTCCCACGAATTTTTTTTTTAGCTTATTTAACACACATTACAAAGTTATATAACTTTGTAATGTGGTTAAATACCCGGTCTGACCTATTACGATCGTCACGGTCCTCTTCTCCCGGGCGGCATCTGGTGACAACGACGTCAGAGCCGGGGGGCGGTCCGGGTCTTCTTCCTCCTCGGCGTCTTCATAGAGAGTGAATGGGACGGAAAAGGCTGCTGGTACACATGTGCACCAGCAGCCTTTTCATTGGCTGGAGCGCATCACATGGCTTCCAGCTTGCTCAGCCCTGATTGGCTAAGGTTGCTGGAAGCCATGTGATGCACTGGCAGCCTTTTCCATCCCCAGGACCCGGAAGTCAGAGACATCGCTGGACGGCGGTGACGGTGAGGCGGATGGCGGGCGAATGGAGTGGCGATCGTCACCGGAGGGATGGTGAGTATGGTGTCTGTCTGTGTTTTTTTTTGGGGGGGGAGGGGGGTCCCACGGGAGTTGTCCTTTAATATAAACCAGACAGCAAGTGGGCCGCCAGCCCCAGTCCGGCCCTGCATAGTACTGTCCCGTCTTGGTCAATGACTGGCTAAGCGCGCTGTCAATGCAGAGATGGGTTTGTCTGTGGCAGTGGTTGTGGTCAGCAGGAGACCGAGACAAGGCAGGAGCACACCAGGGGAGCATGGAGAAGTAAGTATAGCTCCTTCATTAATTTCTATATACCGATGCCCGAGTACTCCTTTAATCAGCCGTCGGTTGAATTGATGTGCGAATCTTGGCCAATAATTTTTGAGCCTGCTAAGAGACAACAATCACCTGAAGAGCAAATGTGCAATAGGGCCTTTACTCTCTTCCTCCACTTGTTAGAGATGGTGTCCCTGCAAGTCAATGCTTTGCAAACAGAACTGGAGACTAACCCATCTGCAGAGAGTTGTCTCAAGGTTTTTGCCCCTTGTCAGTACATAACATGATTGTGGCTTCCTAGCAGAGGCCTTTGTTGTGGGATTGAAGGAGTAGCAAGCCAGTACCCTGCTCTATACTTATGAGGGGCAAAAACCTTGAAATAGCTGTCTATAGATCTGTTACTCTTCCTTCTGGAGGAGACTTTCAATTGGCTTATAATCCCCATTCATGTTTGAAGGGGTTGTCTGGGCAGGAGAGCTTCGAATTATATCGGTGGGGGAGTTAAGTGATTAAAAAAAAAGACTTACTCCCCTGGCTCCTGTGCTGCTGCCGGTATTTTCTTGCTCCATCCATCTCATTTCTGAGGTTGTCCTACCTACCATACATACAAGCAGGTTCACAAATAGTGCTACAATACCAGCGGCGGCCAGGGAAGGGAGTGTAGCTTCTTGTTTTTAATCCTCCTCCTCCCCAGGATGTCACACTGCTGCCATCTATAGCTGGTGTCAACGTACTGTTGTTAATATCACCCATAATCTCAGGCTAACCAATAAGTAACCAATAAGTGAAAAAGTCCTATTATGTATTATTTGCATTTATGTGACATACATATAGTGGCAACTGGCCAACATGAATTTCTCTTGATGTTAATGAAAGCTTCTTCTGTCTGAGTCATTTGACTAAAAACGGTCTCCCACTGGTGCAGGTGTACAGTTTTCTATGGTATAAACTGCTCACAGCAACCAATCACAGACCAAACTTACTTTGTGGATATTATTTAATGGTTAAATGGTTAAACTGTGTCCAGTTCAGAAAGCCCAGATCACCCTGGATTGGAATTGGTTCAGTAAGCATAACATTATAATAAACCATATTACTACAAAAAAAAAAAAGAAATGTTCACTTATTCAAGGAAAATTGGCTATGGCTTCTCTGAAGACTCGGAAAGCTCTGACCCGAATGGATATCATCCAAAACATAATTTTTAAAACTAAATATGTTTCCTGTCTGATTATGTCACCAGGATTTCCTGACCTATTTTCTGCTGTTAAATGTTGTGGTCTTTATAGACCTAGCAGGTAGTGATGAGCGAACATCAGGAAAGTGTCCAGGTTTGGCCATGCAGCCATAGACAGTATCCATATTTTCCAGTACTCCCTAGGGCAGCATCCAATTCAATTTCTCCAGACGCTGGGAGTTGAAAATTTAAGTGTACTGACACTTTTCTGATGTTCGCTCATCAATACTAGCAGGTAAAATGTCTTCCTCCTCTACTCTGTTCGGCTTTAAAAAAAATAATAATCTATATAACTTTCTGAAACCAGTTGATTTGAAAAAAAAATATTTTTGATGGAGTACCCCTTTAATGGCAGGATCCACACAAGTTTTTTTCACTTAAAAAAAAAAGAAAAAAGCTGTGGCTAAATGTCACTTTAGGTTTTAGGCTATGTTCGCACACCTGTAAAATAAAGGTAACATACAGCTAGATTTTTAATATAATAATGCCCTCAATTGAACTCAATGGTAAATGGAACAGCAGTGGAACTCATTGTAAAGAATAACGGCCGTAATTGATTATGAGCATCTATATAACCAATATGCTCATAATTTACTTACCTGCTTTTGCAAAATGCTGATATATATTTTTTTAATCTGTTTTCACGCATTGTTTTAATTTTCACTCAAAATGAAGGCCTTATTTAGCTTCTATTTAGGTGAAAAGGAAGAACATCATTAACATGGTGGAGACTTTCTGAGCTCTTGCCGCAGCAACTTAGGACATGTCTGATAAACTTACCAAAAAGGTGGCATGTACACAGGTTTTTGTGGCCATACCACTAGATTCCAGAACGTCTGGTGTCATGAGAGGAGTGGATGAGAGAGGCCGTCCCCCACGCAGCCAGTCACTTTCTTGCAGTTCCTTTAGGCTCAGCCGACAAGACGGATCCACGGTTAACAAACCTAAAAATGGTGGGAAGAGGCTATGAGAATGGTAAAAAGTACTGTCACATATAAGGTTTATTAAATATTCAATAATGTATTCCCTCCTTAATTCCACACCAGACTGCCGGAGCACCTGTGGCTATAGAGGACTGTGCACTATTGTATACAGCAAGCAACAAGGGAACAAGCAGTGATGTGTGAAAATCAGCAAGTATAGTGAAAAATTACAATTGTGAAGAACTGTGGACTATGATAATTTTATTTCATTCACTTTGGCTTCTAAATAGATGTATGATCCATGCTTCTGGCTACCTGTAACCACAGAGCATCCATAGCTCCAGTGGCCAGTGCAATAGTGTCCTATGATGGCTATTAGTGCTATGGAAACAAAGAAGTGTGATCTGACTCCATTGCTTAGTTACAAGCAGCTAGGAACACAGACTATCATAGCCTTCACACATATTTAGAAGCTGAAGTGAAAGTGATTTATAAACAGTAGTTTTATCTTTTATACTACTGTTTCACTAATGTATATTATATCTGACATATCCCTTGCAGGAACAGAGTTGTGATTAGTACGTCATTGATGTTCAGCAATATTTCTTATAACTTGACACATTTATTTATCTTTTAAAAATTGTCATGCCTGCCTGTCCGTCCTTGTCATGGTCTGCAGCAATGATATGTGGCTCCAATCTAAACAGTATAAAAAAAAAAATAAAAAAAATAAATAAAAATTCTAACTTTTACCATAGTTCAGGTCATGATGGGAGCTGTTTTACGTGGTACAAGAAAATTTGGCAGTGGGCTAACCTAACTTTGCAGATAACCTATATACTATATAGCTGAAGGCGGAAGGGGTCCATATATGCACACATTTGCATACAGATATTTCTGGAATCCTATAACTGTTGATCATAGTAGAAATCATTTTTAGCTGCATACTTCACTGTGGGTATGGCACCTGCCAATTGGGGAGCTGGTGGTAAAAAAATAAATGTACATTTTACCCCTGGCAATACCAAACAACTCATGTGCAACAATGGACACTGTTTCCTAAGAGAAAGTTTTTTTTTGTGTGTGTGAAAAGCCGGAAAAGTTAAAATCCTGTTTCTGGCACTAAGCATATGGCTTCCATATGGATAGTTCATACTATCATGTGAATGAAGTCTCAATTAACTAAATGTTTGTACAGGTGTTTTGCAGCCATGTGCAGATGTGACACTCAAGCTAAAGGGAGGAAAATTCTGAGGTGGGATCTGTTACCACAGAATGATAAGTATCTATAGGATTTGTGTCACTGGATGACTCCTGGATGCTATTCAGAAGCATTTTGTGTACCAGCATTAGGCTGTCTTGACTGGCCAACGGGAACCATGTAGGCCAGTGTTTCTCAACCTTTCCCACCTCGGGGAAGGCCTTGGAAAATAAATTTACCTCAGGGCATCCCTACCAAGTAACGTTCTAAAAAAATACAAAAAACAACATTTAGTGTCCCACAGGTGACGTCTTCTTTTATTCAAGGCATTTACTTTACCCTTTCTTCTCCATCTGGCCCAGTTCACCATGAGGATTTCTTCCAGCCACAATTCACCTCATTAGAACCTGCCAAACGGTTTAGAGTCCTATTACACAAAACAATTATCGGCCATACCTGGCAGATTACTGGCCATTTAAGCTGATAATTGTTTGGTGTAATAGCTCATGTTGAAAGGCAACGATCAGCCGACATGCACGATGTTGGTTGATCGTTGTCTTTCAGCATGTTCTAAATAATTGACAAAGATATAAACGGTCTGCTGGCTGTCGCTCTCCTCTCTTCCAGACAGCCCCCCCCCCCCCCCCCCAGCAGCTCCTCCACGCTCAATGTCTATGTGTGTAATAGCACAGACATCGAGTGGGGAAATAGTAATAATACCCCTTGCTGTGCCCTCCATATACCAGCAATGCCCTCTGCCATGCTCCCGATATGTAATAATGCCCCCTGCTGTACCCCCATATAGTAATAATGCTCCCTGCTGTGCCCTCCATAGTAATACTGCCCCCTTCTGTGCACCCTATAGTAAAAATGCCCCCTATGCTGTGCCCTCCATAGTATTAATGCCCCATATGCTCTGCCTCCATAGTAATATTTCCCCCCTGCTGTGTCCCTTATAGAAATAATGCCCCCATGCTGTGCCCTCCATAGTAATAATGTGCCCATGCTGTATTCTGCCTGATTATAATACCCCGATGCTGTGCCCTCCATAGTAACACTGCTCCCATGCTGTGCCCTCCATAGCATTAATGCCCCCCATGCTGTGCCTGTTATAGTAACATTGTTCCCCACTGATGTGCCCCCCACAGTAATACTGTCCCCCTGTTGTGACCCTTATAGTAATACTGCCCCTCATGCTGTGCCCTCCATAGTAATAATGTCCCCCCTTCTGTGCCCCTTATAATAGTGATGTCCATCCTGCTGTGCCCTCCATAGTAATTCTGTCCCGCCTGCTGTGCCCCTTAGAGTAACAATGCCCACCCTTTCCCCTGCTATGCACCAATACAAAAAAACAAACATACTCACCTTATCCAGGCAGCTCTTCTGTTTCTTTTGGCCTCCAGCATGTGAGCCACAGGCATGGACTCTCCAGCAGGCGTAATGATGTCATATCACTGCTGATGCTGACAAGTTCTGGTCCTCCATTTTATTCACTTTAAATGTTTATTCTGCTCATCCTACGTTACAGTGAGCGGGCAGATCATTAAAGTGAGTGGTGCACCTCTAGAAGCTTCCAGGGATGCTTAAAGTGACACATAACTGTATAATGTTTAACACAAGTCAGATTTCATAGACAATTTTACAAGGTCCCTTACCTTTTACTAGCTCCTTTGCTTCATCGCTCACATGATCCCAGCTTTCACCCTGCATTATGAAGTCTCCCTCCTTAATCTTGTTAATAATGTCAGCAGCGCGGCTCTGAGGAGACCCACCCCTTGCACCTTGGAAGGGAACCTGGCCACACAGCATTGTGTACTGCAAAATGGGGGAAAACAAAAAAAATTATAACATCACACAGCACTGTTGGAGCGTTATCAAGGCTTGCTTATTAAGTGACATTATACCTTACACAAAACATGGGAAATCAATGTTATTTCTAATGTTTGTGTTGTTTTGTACAGATCATACTTTTTATCTCATCTAAAAAAAAAAGTTCACTGACACAAAAGCTTTGTGCTGATCCAACATGAAAAGACGTCGTATAATGTCAGCAAATAAGTAAATCCTCTGTAATCTGCCCTAGAGATTACAGGGTCAGAGTGGCTTCCTGCTGATAGGCTTTCCAGTCCTGTGTGCAGCCCGGGCATGAAACCCGGAAAAACATTTTTGTTTAATTAACTCAATCAGGGATTATCTGGAATAAGAATTCTACATAATCTGTATCAATTGGCTGGTGGGACGCCAAGCTAGTCGCCTGTGGTATTAAAACCCTTAGAACAGTAAACCAGTAAGCAATCTAAAGAGAGATGACTCTTCTACATGCATGCAGAGACGCTCCCATAGACCACCAGGCAGAAAGGACCGCGCCCGGCCTCGCCACGTCATCGTGCATGCGCACGGCCGTTCCCACGCGTCCGGAGCCCGGCTGCAGAGAAGACAAGGTAAAAAATACAAAAAACCTCAGCAGGAGAAAAAAAAACAGTGGAATAATCTCCCTCCACTAGCCTAGCTCCCCTCCCTCATCCCCAGCTTCTGCACGACCATGCTGGAAGGGGGAGAAGGGAGCGAAAAAACATAAGGGAAACAGCCATAGGCTGCCCCCTGATACCACCTGTCTACAGCAAGAGGACAGAGAAAAACACACCGAGGAGGGATCAGTAGGGAGGATATAAAGGCAGGACTAATAGCCTTGCTTAATTGATATCATAATTGAAGGGAGATGGAAACATTCCCTTATGTGCTGCTGCTGAGGACTAAGGAAAAGGGGTATTCCAGAGACTTAAAAAAATCTATTTTTTGCTAATACATAGTTCTAATAAAGTTATATTACCTTGTGATATTATATTATAATATATATGTACAGCAAGTCAAGCGAGGCGGCACTCCAGTATAAAGTGAAGAAAATGATTTTATTCACCCATCAATGTGCAACGTTTCGATCTCTCATTGAGATCTTTTTCAAGCATCTTTTTCAAGGATGCTTGAAAAAGATCTCAATGAGAGATCGAAACGTTGCACATTGATGGGTGAATAAAATCATTTTCTTCACTTTATACTGGAGTGCCGCCTCGCTTGACTTGCTGTGGATTTGGAAGCCTGGGTCTGGCTACCTGAGTTCGTGCACCCACCTGAGCCTTTGAGCCTACACAGTGCCATCTTGCAAATCTTTATCTTCTATATATATATATATATATGTGAGGAGGAGGCTGCCCTACGCAATTCTGGTGTCTGGCAGCTACTGCTTACTCTGGCAACCACCACTCCCTCTGCAGAGGGTGCCTGACACATCATGTCGGGCACCCTCATCCACCCGTGTACTGTATATAAGAATACAGAGGACCTGGGGGAACAAACCCCCTGCTATGTACAGCAATGCTCAGCAGTGCTAGAACAGAGCAGGTAGTCGGGAACTGCAGGGATTACAGCCCTGCAGTTCCTGAAACAAATGGTGGTGAAAACAGAGGGGCCATTTTGCCCCTTACTGCTGCCAGGCACTGGAAGTATGTTTGTATTATATATAAGTCTGTGATCTTCAAAAAAGGACCCATAGTATGAATGGAGTGGTGACTCGCCCATGTGCAACGCTGCTCCGAATCATCCTCTTTGGGAAGTGCAAAAAGTGTTGTAGTTAGCGATCTTTGGACGTTTTATAGACACTGCATAGAGTCGCACACAAGCGACTTGCTGCTCCATTCATACCACTGACCCCAACTCCAATTCTAAAGGTGACTGGGGTTCCCAGTGCAATCTGATCCTTATCCCCTATACTGGTATTTTAATATCCCTTCTAGGTTCTAAAATGGTAAATGGTAAAACTTTCTCAACTTTTGGTTTCATGCCTACAAACTTAGCTTAGCTTTCTCCCCACTTAAAGGGGTTGGCACCATGTGTCTGGAGCATGTGCTATGTTAGAATTGCTGCATGTAGGCAAAACCATACCCACATGCAAGTATCAATGGCTGCACAATGTAGTGGAAACATCATCCAGACATTGGCCATCGGTGTGGTCTTATCCCCATGCAACAGATACAACTCAGTACATGCCTCAGCAACAAGCCTAAGGCTAGGGTCAAAGTAAGTTTTTTGCTATCTAGTGTGTGTATATGTTTAAAAGAAAGAAAAAAAAAAAAAGATGCAAAACAGATGGTAAAAACTGTTGAAGATGCTGTTGAATGCCATACTGCCACTACTTTTCAGTGTAGTATAGTGCAGTGGCTCCAATAGTGGCAGGACCATGGGAGGCCTTAGGTATGAGCGTATGCACTGGCATTAAACATTAGAGAAATATTCTACCTATCAAACATGATCAATATAGATGGTAAAACAGTAATGTCAACTATTGATAAGCACTTTTAATAATTTTTTTTTTTTTTTTAACCACATTAAAAACATATCTTTTCCATTTTTCAGTTAATTGTGGCACCTGACTCTTCCACTAAGTTAAATGTGGTTCACAAGGTTTGGCCACCTCCACCATACAGCATGGTTTCATTTTTTGTTGTTGTTCATGAGTACTCAACTACTGCCCCCTAGGCCTCACCTGTAGTATACGAAACCTGTGATGTCACTTTATACATACTAACCACAGCAATTCTGCCAACAAACAGCAGGGAACTTGAACGTGAAACTGAAGTCTGAAGTGAAGACTATAAAGTCGACCTGGGATGGTTCAAGCTCCAGTTTTTATTCCAAAATAAATAAAAAGTATAAGTAGAAAGGCTTTAAATACAGTGTGGCCGACTGTAAGGTTGTAAGATACGGTTACGTTGGAGGGAGACAAGCAGACCCTGCTTTTTACTTTCATGTTTTTTCTGAATTATTCTGGCCATGATTATATCCCGATCCAAGAATAGTATCCACAACAATACTGCCACTCTCTACCCCTGCCTGTGCATGTTAATGAACAAATATGTTCTACACAACAGCTTGTGTACCAATGCGTTTCTGCTACAGTGTTGGTAATGGTGGCAGATGGTTGTGGGTAGTGTTCGTGTGATGACTCTGTAAGAAATTAGGTCATCAAGGAACAGTATGTTTTCAACTAAAGCATTGTCTTAGACTAAATAGGTCTGAAATTATCCAGTAACAGTAGGAAACCTGATTCAAAGGTAATATAATTACATGTTACATGAACAAATACCAGCTTTGGTTATAGGACACTTACCATGATCACCCCGAGGCTCCACAAATCACATGACTCATCATAGCCCTGATGAGAGAGCAGCTCTGGGGCTGCATAGTGAAGCGTAAAGCAAGGAGTGTGCAAGGGCCGTGACCCTGGTGGACGGAGCCTGGCAAAGCCAAAGTCTATCACCTTCAGGACAGCATCTTCACCGGGAGATGAAAGAAGAAGATTCTGTGTAAAGCAATGAAAGCATATTGTAAAAGGCATCCAATAGATCAAGAATGGAAGTGTAGGTCTGTGATTCTCCTCTATCCTCACCTCGGGTTTAAGATCTCTGTGCACCACTCCAGCTTCGTGCATATGAGCAACAGCACTCACAAGACTGCGCATTAGACTGCTCGCTTCTACCTCACTAAAACGTGACTGCTTCTTGATTCGCTCTAGTAATTCCCCACCATCTAAGAGCTCCATAACAAGATACGAGTGATACTACAACAGAGAAGTATTCTTATTCAGGCACAGGATATGCACCAGTCATGCAAAATACGTTTTACACATAGGAAAAAGAATCTAAGGGATTATTATGGATCACCATAATTTCTGCATGCAGACATCTTTGAAATTTTCACAAACCTTTATATTTATTTGTTTTTAACAATGTGTTCTAGTTCTAGGTGGCAATTTTGTAATGACTATGTGGAAAATATAAAGGGTATAATATGATTTTCTCTAAATTTATGATTCATGTTTTGTTTCAAAAGTGTGAAAAATGATGCAGCAGTGAAAGGTTTAAAGCACTCTGCACGATAAGAGACCGAAACTCCCACATGGACTGACCAGATCCCACCTTCATGCTTGAAAATAAAGCAAAACCTATAGTTCTCTTAGACTGCATTCATAGCTTTTTAATGCAGTCAAGGAATAAGGCAATAAAAAGTATATCAGTAATTATAACACGAATAATTGAGTGCTGCGGAATATGTTGGTACTATAAAAATATTATTATTATTATTATTATTATTATAATAACCTGCATTACACTTCACATCAGATATAGGGCGAAGAGTATTTGCTGTTTGTAGTAAGGAAATGCAGACCTGGTCATGGAGAACCTCATGAAGATTCACAACGTTTGGGTGCCCCTGACATAACTTCAGAGCCGCAACTTCCCGCTGAGTGTTCACCTCCATTCTATGAAAAGGGAAAAATGGGACCTCCATTTTAGGACAAGACAATAATCTGTGTGAAGAGTAAATGTTGAAGTGTTCCTATCACTTTAAAAGACTTCTAACACATCAAAACATTTTTAATGGTCAGGATCTCGGTGCTCAGGCCCCTCACCAATCATTAGATAGAGCCTGGAGAAGCACACGGCTGTGTGTTTCTCTTCCTGGCTTGCTGCAAGTCAGTCTCCATGGACTACAACAAGACAGAAAAGGTAGTGCCTTTGGAGTGAACTGCTTAGTCAAGCACTTCTCCCATCTCTATCTAACAATTGGTGGGGGTCTAAACGCCCAGATCCTGACCGATATTAACTTTTGACAGGTCTATGTCAAAAGTTAACAAGGGGCACTTTAATTATGTGTTTTAGGTCTACATAATACAAATTGGACTTTAGTGCATAAGAGTTAGCTCAGTTAATGATGTTAAAATGAATAAAAAGGAGTTTGAGCAGACCTCTTACTGAGGATTTTCACAGCATACTCCTTCTTGCTTTGTCGATGTCTACACTTTCTGCAAACTGAAAAGCTGCCAGATCCTAAAGCGGGCTCTTGTAGATCCATCTCATACTGCTGGAAGAATGGTGAGTCCTAGGAATAACCAACGGAGAGAGATGCACATTAAATAATGGCAAAGTAAAACCGGTTGTCAGATATTAAAGGAGAATTTCAGGCTGGGGTGAGGATGAAAGAAATTACATGGAGTTACCTCCCCTGCTCAAGCACTAATGCCGATATCCTGCAGCTCCAGTCCCCCAGCCGCTTCCTGGTAAAAGAGGGGACCTGGGACATGATGTTCCAGGCCCACTCAGCCAGTCAGCAGCCATAGCAGGACCCCAGCCTGGGATTCTCCATTAAGTTATCTGTTTAACTACAATTAAAAAATGGAATATTGCAACATCTGTTACCTTCATAGCCGCGCTCATAGCTAGAGTAGGGCTGCCAGGTTTGTCGGCAGATGGAGCCGACATATCTGTCATGACTGCATTTACACCGAAGAGGACGGAAGGTGCCACAAAGGAATAACCCTGAAAGGGTAAGAAAAATATAATCACATGACTTCTAAAAGGAATGTACACCAAGATTTTTACTGATAAAATACATCTGGTTTTAAAGTTTCCCACTGTATGTGTGTATATACACTCACCGGCCACTTTATTAGGTACACCATGCTAGTGACGGGTTGGACCCCCTTTTGCCTTCAGAACTGCCTCAATTCTTCGTGGCATAGATACAACAAGGTGCTGGAAGCATTCCTCAGAGATTTTGGTCCATATTGACATGATGGCATCACACAGTTGCCGCAGATTTGTCGGCTGCACATCCATGATGCAAATCTCCCGTTCCACCACATCAAAGATGCTCTATTGGATTGAGATCTGGTGACTGTGGAGGCCATTTCAGTACAGTGAACTCATTGTCATGTTCAAGAAACCAGTCTGAGATGATTCTAGCTTTATGACATGGCGCATTATCCTGCTGAAAGTAGCCATCAGATGTTGGGTACATTGTGGTCATAAAGGGATGGACATGGTCAGCAACAATACTCAGGTAGGCTGTGGCATTGCAACGATGCTCAATTGGTACCAAGGGACCCAAAGAGTGCCAAGAAAATATTCCCCACACCATGACACCACCACCACCAGCCTGAACCGTTGATACAAGGCAGGATGGATCCATGCTTTCATGTTGTTGACGCCAAATTCTGACCCTACCATCCGAATGTCGCAGCAGAAATCGAGACTCATCAGACCAGGCAACGTTTTTCCAATCTTCTACTGTCCAATTTCGATGAGCTTGTGCAAATTGTAGCCTCAGTTTCCTGTTCTTAGCTGAAAGGAGTGGCACCCGGTGTGGTCTTCTGCTGCTGTAGCCCATCTGCCTCAAAGTTCGACGCACTGTGCGTTCAGAGATGCTCTTCTGCCTACCTTGGTTGTAACGGTTGGCTATTTGAGTCACTGTTGCCTTTCTATCAGCTCGAACCAGTCTGCCCATTCTCCTCTGACCTCTGGCATCAACAAGGCATTTCCGCCCACAGAGCTGCCGCTCACTGGATGTTTTTTCTTTTTCGGACCATTCTCTGTAAACCCTAGAGATGGTTGTGCGTGAAAATCCCAGTAGATCAGCAGTTTCTGAAATACTCAGACCAGCCCTTCTAGCACCAACAACCATGCCACGTTCAAAGGCACTCAAATCACCTTTCTTCCCCATACTGATGCTCGGTTTGAACTGCAGGAGATTGTCTTGACCATGTCTACATGCCTAAATGCACTGAGTTGTCGCCATGTGATTGGCTGATTAGAAATTAAGTGGTAATGTGCAGTTGGACAGGTGTACCTAATAAAGTGGCCGGTGAGTGTATATTATATTACATTAATTGCGGCTGTTATTCTGATAACAGCCGTTTAGACATGTTTTACAGCAGTCATTCAGTCAAAATAATCTGATATCTGGAGCTGCATCTATGGGAGAGTTTTGGTGCATGCTCTGTGACTTGTGCAGAAGTCACTGTAAAGTAGAGGAACTGCCATGATCACCTATGCTTAGTAGTGGACCCTTTGTTATCTGCCCTCAGCTTTATAATACAGGTGTCGTATTTCATTATAATCATGGCTATGATGATAAGGATGACTATTGGAGGGTCAGTGATGTATCAAAATAAGTAAAAAAATAAATAAAAATACTGTGTATAGATAGATACATAGAATAAAGAATATTTAGGCATCATGATGTGTATTCCCACATTACAAAACGGTGGAGCCTCTCTTCTGTTATTCCAAGATTAAAAGTCATCCCTATCATTTAATATTAAATGTTTTATAATAACCTTACGTAGAAAAAGAACCTGCCTCATGAGGGTTTTTGCCTTTCTCTGGATCAACACAGTAGGGTTATACTTTAGGCTGAACTTCATGGACTCTTGTCATTCTTCAACCTTATTAACTATGTTACTATGTAATCATATAAATCAAACCTGGAATATCCGTGCTCCAGAAGGTGGAGTAGCAGCAGGAGAGTACACCGGATCAAGACTTGTAAATTCATCCGAAAAATTACTAACATCTGTCTCACTGCGGATAGAGGGACGGAATGGAGGAGTGACTTTACGGAGGGCAAGGGATTCCCAGTCTAGGCCCTGCAATAAACAAAAATCATGATGAAATCCAGTCAGATTCATTGGCTCCAAAATGTATATTGGGGGTCACTTACCCGATAAAAAAGGTGTTCTTTTATTTGGGAAGCTCCCCCTGCTCCAAGACGTTTTTTAGGATCCTTGCGGAGCAGCTTCTGAAGGAGATCTCGAGCCTCCAAACTTAAAGAGGAGGAATAGGAAGGCTCCATCTTCAGAATCCGCCTGTAGTGACAAAGATTTGCATTGTGAATACCCTGCTATACTTCTGGCTTGTTACATAAACAGCTCTAGCACACTACTAAAGGGGTATTCCCATCTCAGCTAACAGTTAAACATGTAGGGCTCATCAAATTAAATATTTTTGCAAATAGATTAAGTAAACTTGTCTCCTCCTCTTGATATTATTACTATTTATTTATAAAGCGCCCTTGATTCCAGAGCGCTATACAAGCTATACGAGTAACAAACAGGAACATTACAAGATCAAAGACACATTACATGAATAAGATAAATAGCAGTCTGGTACATGGGGAGAGAGGACCCTGGCCGCAGGGGCTTACCATCTATAAGGTGGGAGACAGAAGGGATAAGGCAGCCAAAGTGTGGTACAGAATTATTATAGCTCATAGCCTAGTTTAAAGAGATGAGTTTTCAGGTTACTTTTAAAGATATTGATGGTGGATGAGAGCCAGATGTGTTGGGGTAGTTAGTCCAAAATTTTGGGGGTGGCTCGGCCAAAATTTTGGAGGTGGTTGTGTGAGGTACAGACAAGTGGGAGAACACAAAAGGAGGTTGTTGGAGGATCAAAGGTTGCATGAGGGACGGTACCAGGATATCAGGTTAGAAGTACATGGAGGGGACAAGTTGTGGATGGCATTGTATGTCATGGTCAACAATTTAAAACGAATTCGTTGGCCAATGGGGAGACATTGAAGGGATTGGCAGAGGGGAGAGGCAAAGGAAAAGTGAGGGGAAAGGTAGATTAGTCTGGCAGCAGAGTTAAGGATAGACAGGAGGGGAGCAAAGGAGTTAGATTAAAGGCCAGAGAGGAGGATGTAAAAGTAGTCCAAGCGTGAAATAATGAGAGCGTGTATCAGCAGTTTTGTTGAGTCAGGATTTGGAAAAGAGCAGATTTGGGAGATGTTTTTGAGGTGAAAGCCGGAGGAGGTGGTCAGGGTCTGAATGTGCGGTTTAAAAGAAAGGGTAGAGTGAAAGGTGACCCCAAGGCAGCAGACTTGGGGGGACAGGGGACAGAGTACAGCCACTGACTGTAATTAAGAGATTAGATGGAGGGGTGGAGCGAGATGGAGGAAAGATGATTAGTTCTCTTTTGTCCATGTTGAGTTTTAAAAAGAGTGAGGAGGAGGAGGAAGATATAGCCGATAGACACTCTTGGATTCTGGACAGCAGGGGGTTGACATCCGGACCAGAGAGGTAGATCTGAGTGTCATCGGCATAGAGGAGGTACTTGAAGCTGTGGGATTCTATGATATGTCCCAGGCCAGAGGTATAGATGGAGAAGAGGCCCGAGAACAGAGACCTGGGAAACACAAACAGTGAGGAGAGGAGGAGAGGAGGTGGTGTGGGAGTGGGAGACACTATAAGTGCGGTTAGAGAGGTAAGGCATAGCGGGCAGGAAGAGCGGGAAGAGATGTGTTTGGGGACTGTATTATTAGCAACATTTTTTAGCTTACAAGCAATTTTCCTGATGATTGGTTCCATTTAACTGCATTCATTTTACATTTCCACTGCAAACACTAAAATGCATAATAAAAAAAGGTCCAGTCTGTATAATTGAAAATAGGCCAATGAAGCATAGTGCACAGTTTGTAATAGCTACAATCAAAGTATGTCCCTAAACTGTATTTATTTGGAATTCACAGATCAGTAATACAGATCAGCGACACCTAGTCTGTAAACCTCCTTATTACAGTCCACTGCAGGTGTACAGCTGCTGTGGTCAGGAAAGTGGGAGACCCCTTTAGGACAAACTGGACATTACTAAACTCATTGGGCAGTCTAAAGTATGCACAAATATCCTCCAGAAGAAGAAACACTATTACAATATCACCAAAAACCCAGAAACATAAATTTTAGACTATTACAGTCGTGCCCCTGATGTTCAGGGAATATATAGTTTGCATGCATATTAAGGACAGACCCTAAATGACCTTATATCTATTGGATGGTCTTTTACAGTAGCTCTAGAAATGTTATCTCTCATAAGAGCAAAACGTACCGCTTCTTTCATACAATTTCCATCTCACCTGGACACCTCACTCTGTGAGTTCTTTTCTCCTTCCAGTGTGAATGGAGAAGCTCCTGTCAGTAGTTCATAAATGAGGATTCCTAAGCTCCACCAATCCACCGACTGCATTAACAGAGAAATCGCACCTTATGATTTATACCAGCAGAAGCGCTCATCTTATAGAGAAAGTACAGTAATTATTTACTCACTTTGCCATGACCGCCTTGTCCTCGTATGATTTCTGGAGCCATATATTCGGTCGTGCCACAGAAGGAGTATGTGCGCTCACACTATGTAACAGATACGGTTACAATTTTTTAAGAAATGAGATAGAACAAATGATAAAAATAAATAAATAAAAGTACAACACAACCTGCTATTTAGAACAATTTCTCACCTCTTCAGCTACAAACTCCTTGCTCAGGCCAAAGTCAGTGAGCACCACATGACCATCGCTGTCCAAAAGGATATTCTCCAGTTTAATGTCACGGTATACAATTCCCAGCTGGAGGAAAAAAAGTTGTGGAATCAGAGCTCTCTCTGACAACTTTAGTCAATAATCATTGGTTGCCGTACACGCAAGACGCAATTTCCACATAAACATGTCTGTAATGTGTTCACTATGTCTTCAAGGGATGTTTCTATCTCAAAGTATTAGTAAAGGGGACAACAGGCTCATCTGTAGGGGGCACTGCTGGCCGAGGTGGAGGGGATTACTGCGATGGTGTTACTGGAGGCATGGCCCACTAAAGCTGATGTCACTGGGTAACGTGTCCTCCCTTGCTAACCCAGCCCATTGAAAGAGGGAGGACATGTCTTCTACGTCCTAAAAGGTAGGGGTCAGGAGCAGGATGGAGTGTACTCAGTTTATCTCCATTTTTTGTGTGGGGATGAGTTAGGGGAAATAGATAGAGATGAGCGAACCGGTTTCGGGTTCGAGTCCATCCGAACCCGAACATTCGGCATTTGATTAGCTGGGGCTGCTGAACTTGGATAAAGCTCTAAGGTGGTCTGAAAAACATGGATACAGCCAATGACTATATCCCTGTTTTCCACATAGCCTTAGGGTTTTATCCAACTTCAGCAGCCACCGCTAATCAAATGCCGAAAGTTCGTGTTCGGATCGACTCGAGCATGCTCAAGGTTCGCTCATCTCTAGAAATAGACAGAAAACAGCTTTAAACACATAATTACTTGCTTTGAGCAATATGTTGATTAGTGATGAGCGAATACTGTTCGATCGAATAGTAAGGTATTCGATCTAGCGAATATTATCGAATAGCTCGCCGAATATTCGAAAAATATTCGATAAGCGTTCAAATCCCCCAACTTCCGGTTTTTACCTCCAAGTGGTCGAATAGATGTTTTTCAATAATCGAATACTTGTTCCCATAGAACATTTGATCGAATATTCGGGAGATATTCGTACGAATATCGAATATTCAAATATTTCACTATTCGCTCATCACTAATGTTGATCTATAGAAAAACGTTTTTGGGTGGCATACCCCTTTAAGCACCATGCATTCTTAGCCAAAGCTCTATTCTTTTTTGAACCCTGATGAAAACTTTTGGAGATGGGAACACCCCTCCATGTCAAACTGAGTTTTACTGCCGTAACGACAATAAAATAATTAATGCAAAGGAATGATAAATTACTGCAATTTAATAATGCAGCAACACAATAAAAATGCATGTGGGAATACAGCCTAAGGAGGAGCATTGCGTCTTACCTTGTGTAAGTGCTCAAGAGCCAGAATAACCTCTCCTGAATAAAACCGAACTGCATCTTCAGAGAAATTATCCCGCTGATAGAGGTGTGTAAAAAGTTCCCCACCACTAACATAATCTGAGGAGATACAAAAAAAAAAATCATTACTGGGCAAGTAATGGATTAGTCACTACAGAATTTCTAGATTTTTTACACAGTAGCATCCTGCATGTGCATTACTGATGGCGATTAGTTACTTAAAAGGGTAGTGCGGCGCTAAATATTTATTTACAAAATAACACACATTACAAAGTTATACAACTTGTAATGTGTGTTATGTTAGTGAATGGCCCCCTTCCAGGTGTTCCCCCCCCACCCCGGAAGTGTGGTGCATTATACTCACCGCATTTCTGTCGACCCCCGGCCGCCATCTTGGGACAATGACGAAGATGTCATCATTGTCCCAAGATGGCGGCCGGGGGTTGACACAAATGTGTTGAGTATAATGCACCACACTTCCGGGGGTGGGGGGAAGACGAGGAAGGGGGCCATTCACATACATAACACACATTACAAAGTTGTATAACTTTGTAATGTGTGTTATTTTGTGAATAAATGTTTAGCGCCGCACAACCTCTTCAAGCCCTTTATGGCCAAAGATGATAAATACATGGATGTACCTCCTTACCTTCCCGCTTTTACCTTCCCACCTACAGCCACTGGCTGAGCAGCCCGCTTACGTCATATCTCAAGTCCCGTCTCAGCTGGATACGAGCAGCGACACTGGAGCCTGGGAGGTAAGTGGATGTAATTGTTCTTCCCCACCCCTTCCCCGGCGATTGTGAAAAAAGGGATCCCAGACAGAGTACCCCTTTAATGTTTGTGGTGTGACATTGCTGTGTGTATGATCCCCATAATGCTGTCTTATTTGCTACTAGATGTGACACTACTATGTTTATTAAACCTGATCTTTGATGTCACTTTACACATTACTTCCCCGCACGCAGTAAGATCACTGTTGTGTACACAATAACCTCTTCTTAAGGCCCGCTTCACACTGCTGTCCATGGCCACAGACCCAAAGCTACAGGCAGCACTATGGGTGTGCATCCATAGCACAGAACAATTTATAGGTGAATGGTGATCCAGACCCGTAACACCTACAAGCAAGTAAATCGCACCATGGAAATAAATGGGCCTGTCATCTGTCCACAATTGCAGATAAAAATTGTGGATGTGTGAATGAACCCTTAGACTTTGTGTTAATTATACCTATGTACTGTGAAGTCACTGTGATGAATATTCCTCTTTTTTCCCCTTAGTGTTAGAGGAGAAGTCTGACAAGGGGACTTTTTTTTTAAAAAAAAGGCAGAGGTGGGGGGAGGGAACATAAAAAAACAAGCTTAAAGAGTAACTGTCATGTTTTTTTTTTATTGCAGAAATCGGTAGTATAAGCGATTTTAAGAAACTCTGTAATAGGTTTCATCAGCCAAAAAAGCCTCCTTCTGCAATCTCCCAGCCTCCCCCCCTGACTTCTTATCTGTGCATTATCAGGCAAACACGTCTTCATTACAGAGAAGCCAGTGAAGACGGGCTCTGCCCTCTCCATTGTAAGCCTATGAAGAGGGGAGGGGCTGAGGGAGCAGGGAGAGGTGACATGAAGGTCAGCTGTTTGTAGACTCTCTGGGCACCTAAACCGCAGGATTCTGGGGTCAGAAAGGTCAGTGCTTATCTATGATCTTACTGAGAGAAGATTGCAGGGTGTTGTGCTGTGCAGAAATCCTCCGTGCTCAGTCACTCCTAACAGCCCCTTCCCTCTCCATAGCCACATAATGGAGACAGAAATCCTGCTTCATTTGATGTGAGGGGGGAGGCTGGGAGATTGCTTTTTTTTTAGTACAGAAGGAAACTCTTTTAGTACATAAAACCTATTACAGAGTTTCTTAAAATCGCTTGTACTGTTGATATTTAATGTTTTCAGAAAAATGACCCTGAAATGACAGTTACGCTTTAACTCACTTCTTCACGTGCCTCTCCAGTGTCGTATCACTGCTCCAGGATCTTATCCTAGCTGATGTCACGACCCGGTTGATTGACTGCCTGCTCAGCCAATCAGTGACTGGGCTGCAGTCACTGATTTGCTGAGCGGGCAATTAATGAGCCGGGAAGGCATTTTCCCCTCGTCATGACATAATCAGAAAACACCTTCTGGCAGGGGTCCCAGGGCCAATCTAGGGCGCAGGCACGTGGAGAGGTAAGTAAGTATTCTGTAGTAAGGTCCCCCTGCCCCTGCTGGCTGCCAAAAAAATAAAAATGGCTGTATCCCTGTATAACGATGTACAAAGTGGCTGGAACTATTGTACAGTGACATGACTGTGTATAGTTTTATATGGGCCCAGGTGGGGACGTGGTAAGGTTACAGTATAGGGTACCCACTGAAGTCCGTGACAGCCCTATAGAGAAATGCACAAGAGGCAGAACAAAGAACAGGTACAAAGGCATTAGTTAACAATGAACAAAGAATTATATTTGCCTACCTAGTATAAGATGGAGCTTGGCATCTGTCTGGAAGGCATAATGAAGGGTCACAAGGAAGGGGCTCTGTCTCACATGTTCTAGTACAGTGCGCTCGGTCCGTGTGTGTTCTGCAGTTTTCTCCTTCTGAACCAGAGCTGCTTTGCGCAGAACCTTCATAGCATAAAGACGTCTTGCATCTGGGCCAGTTACTTTGCGTACAAGAAAAACCTTTCCATATGCTAAAAAAAAGTTGAGAGAACAGGGATGCAGTGTGAAATATTTTTGGTGTTCAATATTTTATTGAATCATATTAGTGTCTTATAGTCTTTTACTGAATCACTTTAAGTATAGAACTCTCAAAGCACTAAATAGCTGGAAATACATGGATCATCCACGTGTGTGATATTTTCCAATACTCTATCCATTTCTGAATTATCTTGGCGCAATAGATGATGGATTTTCAAAGGCACCCATAGACAAGACACCAATACCTGTAGTTCTATGACCGTTACACTATATGGCCAGATATATTGGGACATCTACACACTACACAGGGGCTTCTGGGACATAACATTCTAAATCCATAAGCATTAGAGGGGTTGTCTGGCATAAAATTATATTTTACTATGCTGTCGGGGGAGGTGCCAGGGACATATACTTACCTGCCTCACTCCGCTGCCAGGTCCCAGGCTGCCCGCTCTGCCAGCGATTTTAAAACATCCAGTGACACACCACTACCACCAGAAATGGAAGCTCAGAGTAGATTCTATACTGGATATACTGAGTTTCCATTTCCAGCGGGAATGGCGTGTCACAGGATGTTCTGAAATCACTGGCAGCGATGGAGAGTGGACAGGCCCATGACCTGGATACAGCAGCAGGAGCGGAACATTTAATTATATGTCCCTGACATCTCCCCCGCAGCATAGTAAAATATAATTTTATCCTGGACAATCTCTTCAGTATGGAGTTGGTCCCTTCTACGCAGGTATAACAGCTTCAACTATTGTAGGAAGACTTTCTACAAGATTTTGCAAGTGTATGTAGGAATTTTCACCCTCATCCAGAAGAGAATTTGTGAGATCAGACAATGATGGTGGATAAGAGGGCATGGAGCACAATCTCCAATCTAGTTCATTTCACACCAAACTCCCCCTCTTTGCCTTTATGGACATTACCATATATATTGGGCACACCTTAGTAAATACTTAGAAAGTACAGTGGTGCCTTGGATTACGAGCATAATTCGTTAACCAAAAGCTAAATTTTACCATAAGAAAATAATTGAAATGCAGACAATTGGTTCCACACCTAAAAAAAAAAGATTTTTTATTCTGAACAACATGTAAAACAAATTAAATAAACATTTAGAAACAGTTGAATATGTGATATTATAAGTTACTGCACAATAATGGAGAGGATGGGGAACACAAGGGCGGACAGAGACTGCAGGGAGCATGAAGGAATGAGCCAGGCAGATGTGGGCACATACATGCAGCGCTCTCTGTCCGGGGAGAGAGGGGTTACAGCTATGAAGAGATTACCTCTACAGTCCTGTCCCCTGATGCAAGCCCCAGCCTGAAGTGGATCTGCTATGATTTGGAAGGTGAGGGAGACTTCCTGGGCCAGAGTACAGTGCTGTAGATCCCGCTATGCAGACCATGCCCCTTCCCCACTCCCTTTTCTTTTGGCTCTTAAACCAAAGCAATGCTCTTAAACTAAGTTACAATTTTGAAAAACTGTGAGCTCCTCTTGCAAAATGTTCTCAATCCAAGTTACTCTTAAACCAAGGAACCGCTGTATTACGATTTCCCTTCACTGGAAGAGGCCTAGGCCACCCTCTTAAATAAACCCATAACATTCTCCACTAAATTGTGCAGCGGGGTAGGACAGTGCCAGCCCAGACTCCACATAACATGCTTCCACTGCTCCAGGGTCCATTGGCGGCAAGGATTTCACTACCCCATCTGACACTTGTCATTGTTCTTGCTTGTGAGGCTTGCATGCAGCGGGCTGGTCATGGACACCCATGCAATGAAGCTACCAGTGCATGGGTTTTGCACTGATTTTGCAGTTATTGTTGGTGACTTTTTGTTTGCACTATACACATCAACACTCAGTAACCCCAATACATCTTAAAGGAGAAGTCCGGACAAAATTTATTTTTTATATGTTATTACTGATGGAAAGTTATACAATTTTCTAATGTACATTAATTATGGGAAATGCTCATATACAGTGGTGCCTTGGATTACGAGCATAATTCGTTCCGGGGCCGTGCTTGTAATCCAAATCCACTCTTAAAACCAAAGCAAATTTTCCCATAAGAAATCACTGATATGCAGACAATTGGTTGCACACCCCAAAAATGATTTATTATTCTGAATAACATGTAAAACAGATGAAACAAACATTCAGAAACAGCTGAATATGTGATATTATAAGTTACTGTACAGTAATAGAGAGGATGGGAAACACAAGGGCAGACAGAGACTGCAGGGAGCATGAAAGAATGAGCAGAGCAGATGTGGGCACATAGAGGGGTTACAGCTATGGAGAAATTACCTCCACAGTCCTGTCCCCTGATGTAAGCCCCAGCCTGAAGTGGATTTACCATGATTTGGAAGGTGAGGTAAGACTTCCTGGGTCAGAGTACAGAGCTGTAGACCCCGCTATGCAGACCATGCCCCTCCTCCACTCGCGCTCCAACCCAGTACAGGGAGCTCTTAAACCAAATCAATGCTCTTAAACCAAGTCACAATTTTGAAAAACTGTGAGCTCTTAAACCAAAATGCTCTTAAACCAAGTTACTCTTAAACCAAGGTACCACTGTACTGCTATTTCCCTTAATTTAGTGTATCAGGAAGTGTTCGAATTATCTCTGAAGCAGTGACGTCACAACGAAAGGTGTAATTCCTATGGAGTGTCGAGCAGGGGGCGCACTATATATAGAAGTCAATGAGTACCATTGACTTCTATATATAGTGCGCCCCTGCTGGACACTCCTTTGGAATTACAATGGATGTGTATGTAAATGTAGTATACAGTGTTTTTGATTGAATACATTTATGAAATACTTTGGGGAGCAAGTGTCCTTGCTCCCCAAAGTATTCCATAAATGTAAGCAATCAGTACATAACAGTAAGCCCGCCTAACCGCCGCCGCCGCCCACCGCTCTGGACTACACTCAACTACTACTCTCCCCACCTGCTCATAGCATGAGCAGGTGATGGTAGAGTAGTAGCCGGGTTATATCTCCGAGATCGCCGCCGCCGCGCAGGGGAGCCGCACATCACTGCAGCCATCATCCCCCTCCTGCTGCTTCCTTACTCTATCTGATGGCTGACTCTCCGCCCGGCCGCTGGCACGTGTGATCGGTGAGCGGCGGCCGGGCGGGGAGTCAGCCATCAGATCATAAAGTATTTCATAAATGTATTCAATCAAAAACACTGTATACTACAATTACATACACATCCATTGCAATTCCAATGGAATGTCCAGCAGGGGCGCACTATATATAGAAGTCAATGGTACTCATTGACTTCTATATATAGTGCGCCCCTGCTGGACACTCCATAGGAATTACACCTTTCATCGTGACGTCACTACTTCAGTGATAATTCTAACACTTCCTGATACACTAAATTAAGGGAAATAGCAGTATATGAGCATTACCCATAATTAATGTACATTAGAAAATTGTATAACTTTACATCAGTAATAACATATAAAAAATAAATTTTGGCCGGACTTCTCCTTTAAATAGCTGATCAGCCATTACACTGAAACAACCTGCCTAATCATTTTGTAGGTTTCCCCTTGCGCTGCCAAGATAGCTCTAACCCACGAATGAGTGGACTTTACAAGATATTAAAAGCAGATCTTTAAAGTCCTGTAAGTTGTGAGGTGCGGCCTGCATAGATTGCATTTGTTTTTTCAGCAAATCTCACAGATGATTGAAAGATCCAGGGAAATTTGGAGGCCAAGTTACCACTATGACCTCTTGGTCAAGTTCCTCAATTTTCTGACTTGGTAAGCAATGCACACACCCAGGCTCAGACTGGCCCACAGGGGAGCAGGGGAATCCCCCGGTGGGCCCTACCCCTTGTTGGGCCCCTGGCAGGAGGTGGGCCTCCCTGTCTGACTCTTTCTACTAGAGAATAAAAACATATTCTATGCTATACAAGCATAGACAAATATATGTAAGGTACCATGTGTCTTCTTGACCTAACAGCATCTAACAGTGTCAGCAGTTTGGAACACACATTACAGCTAACAGAAGTCTCGTAACAAATAACAGGCAGGGGAGTGCGGGACGATAATAAAGAAACTATACTCACCAGTCCCTGTGCCCCTGCACTGCTCTTTTTCCCACAGCTGCTGAAAGTCATTTTAAGTAATTTTCAACCAGATTCAGTAAGTGATTGGCTGAGCGAGCGATCCATCAGCCGAGTATGTGTTGTTGCAGCTGAAGGAACTGCAGGAGGCCGTTGGCTATTGGATATCATTAAGGGAGATCTTCGGGGGCACAGGGATGGGTAACTATATTTTCTTTCCCCTGCAACCCCCCCCCCCCCCCCCACACACACACCTACCTGAGATTTGTTAGTTTCATGGGACTTCTCCTTTCAAGAAACCTAAGTGGTACATTTTGCATAGAGTGACTGACAAGTTACTAGCAGTGAGCTAGCATCGCTGGTCACATACACAGCTCTGTGCAAGGTTGCTATAGTAATGTGAAAGGTTTGGTGCTTGGTATATCTGGTGTAAGTAAGGTGGGCCCAAAAATCAAATTCCCAGGTGGGCCCAAGGTACCCCAGTCTAGCTGGGCAGGTGCTCACCCTAAAATCCATAGGATAGGGGATAACAAGCTAAAAAAAAAATTCTTTCAAATCAACTGGTGTTAGAAAGTTATATAGATTTGTAATTTACTTCTATTAAAAACCCTCAAGCCTTCCAGTACTTATCAGCTGCTGTATGTCCTGCAGTGTGTGTGTGGTGTGTTATTTTCAGTGTGACACATTGCTCTACGCTGCCACCTCTGTCCATGTCAGGAACTTACTTTGGACAATTGCTGACATGGACAGAGGTGGCAGCAGAGATCACTGTGTCAGACTGGAAAGAATACACCACTTCAAGTTACAAATTTCTGGAACCAGGTTTTTTTTTAATATTTTTTTTTTGTGGAGTATCCCATTAATACTGTGGACTATTTTACTTTTAAACAACTTGACAACCCCTTTCGTACAGTCAGTTCCGTTTTCCAGTGATCAACTAATCGGGTGATCACTGACTTCCTATGAAAGCCTGGGAAATCTTTTACATGGCACCCATACTGCTTGTCTTTACTCTGGGGGATTGCCAGGTAGGGATCCCCTCCTTCTCTATTCGTTTCAGCAGCTTGATGAATAATACTCTTTGGCCACCCTTTCCACATACAATTACATCAGATAGTCAGCCGTCTCCTTCATGTAAACAAATCCGCCATATATAACCGTATACCAGTGGATTCTAAACTAAGTGACAGGAAATGCTGGGAATTGTAGTGTATAGAAATGTCTGCAAACCACAAATGTCCCTCCAAAAAGATGGGAGGTATGGAGGAAGGGCTGACTGCAAAGCATTATGGGGAAGCTTGATGTCATATGTTTTCAGTCATCATCATCATCATAAACTTTACAGCAATGGAGCAGCTTTATCATACTGCCACAGACAAAACACAGTCTGATTTGCCCATAGCAACCAATCACAGTTCACCTTTCATATCTTAACAAGCTCTTATAAAATTAAAGCTGAGCTTTGATTGGTTGCTATGGGCAAGTCAGACTGTCTAAGTTGCACATGGCAACCAATCACAATTCAGAGTAATTTGAGAAACGAAAGCTGAGCTGTGATTGGTTGCTATGGGTCACATCAAACCATATTATTTTGTGTTCTTAGTGTGGCCTAACCATAAGCTGTTTGCTTGGTCACAAGTGTGTTTAGTGACCTCTGCAGTAAAGTGCATCACCAGTCATTTATGGGTTAATGCTTCAGATGTGTTTACCTGCAGTAACCATGGCAACCATGCACTGCGATGACAAGCGCTTATGTCATAACAAAGGTTCTATAAAGCAATGCACCGCACCCTGATCAGTGCCATCTTGGATGCGCCAGAGGACCTTGAGCTTGACTAATTTACTGCCCCCTACCCTTGATGAAATTTGGAGGTTCTAGCAGAGGAAAAGGGGTGGTCTGATTTAGACTACACCTTCATCGAGTCTACACCTAGAAGAGATACATCAGCCTGCCTAGCCATCAATAAGGTGACATATTTCAGCCAGATCGCTCTCAGATCTACAATATTATATTTATAGTATGATATTACCCTCTAAGCCCAGGGGAGGGGCAACTCTTCAGCCATGGCTCCCTCGAGGTTTCCCCCACAGGGGGGTTTTCCTCGCCTGAGTGCTGGAGAGTGACTTTTCGTGAGTCGGGGGTCTGCCATTTTCAGTGTCATGTAATTTTAAATAAAATTGGCACCCTTTGACACCTGATTACAATGTGTTGTGTCTTTATTTTGTGGTTTTGGTTGAACTTCTTATTCTTGCTAGTTGGGGATCCATCACATATTGCAAAGTGATAGAGCTTGACATCTGCCTGCTACACAGATCTATCACCTGCACAATAAGCGCAAGTAGGATGGAGCATGTATGTGCGGATCCCTGGATTAAAGGGGCACTCGCATGGTTTATACCTATATCTGCAAGGCTGCAAGGTCAAAAGGTAGCACATTATTGCAACATGGCACCACCATAAATATACACAACTCAGTGGCTCTTGTGTGTGTGGGCAGCATCAGGGGCAAGGTAAAGTATTGCACCCGCACACACATACATCCAGGTGTGGCCTTGGTAGCTCCCCTCTGCAAAATCCAGAGGATACACAATGGAAAGTGCAGCTCCGGCCACACTCTGCATTGTGTGCTATGGTGAATTGGGATGCGGGCGCACACGGATTTCACAGCATATTTTATGTAAAAAATAGGTGAAAAAATGTAGGTGACAAAATGCAAGAGCTATGGCCTTTTAAACATGAGGAGGGCTTGGTCCTTAAGGGGTTAATGAAGCGCTACGAGGGCACGAGGACTGGTATGTATACTTTATTATATTCCCACACCCCCCTACCTACCTGAGAATTGTTAGTTTCATGGGACTTCTCCTTTCAAGATACTTATGTGGCACATTATGCTGTTTGCATAGAGTGAGTGACAAGTTAGTAGCAGTGAGCTGGCATCGCTGGTCACATACAGTGTCGGACTGGCCCACCAGAGGACCCTCCGGTCGGCCCCCAGCTCAGAACTTGTAGTAACACTGACTGACATGTCATTTCTCACTGGTTCTTTATTGGTGGGCCCCAGGATAATTTCCTCTGGCAGGCCCCAGATATCTTAGTCCAACACTGGTCACATACACAGTGCTGTGCAAAGTCGCTATAGTAATGTGAAAGGTATGACGCTGGTTATATCTGGTGTAAGTAGTGTGGGCCCCAAGAATTAAATTCCCTGGTCGGCCCAAGGTACCCCAGTCCGACACTGCACACACCCAACCGCCCATATGATGTAAAAGAAATGTGATTCATCAATGTGATTCATCCAACCACATCACCTCCTTCTATTGCTCCAAAGCTCAGTTCTGATGCTCACCAGTCTGCTATTGTTTATTCTGACACCCTTCTATCATAGCATGCATTAACCTTTTCAGAAATGTGTGCGACAGTAGCTCTTCTGCAGATATAAATAATGGCACAAACTGCTATATATGTGTAAACTACAGAGCAAGAGGTTTCATGTGTATTGCCAAATCCACTCTTAGGGGTCTATTAGACAAAGTGATTTTTTGTTTTCCCAGATTATCGACAATCTATTGCAACAATAGACGTTCTATTGAAACAATAGACGTTAGTTATGATCGCAAGTAAGACCAGTTATTTGACGAACTATCGTAATGCCAAACAAACGATGTGTACATACACCAAATGATTTGGGAACGACTAACAGTGGTTTTATGGTCAGCTCAAAATATGTGATCAATGGCATATTAACAAAATGCAAACAAATTTTCGCTAGTCAATTGATCATTGCCTGCACAGGAAGATCACACTTAAATTCGAATAATGTAGCGATTTTACGCACCATAATCTTTCCGTGTAATAGGGCCCGTGTAAGGGCCGTATTACACGGGACAATTATCGTTCGAAAAATCGCTTGATTGTTCGGATTTAAATAATTGTTTTGTGAAATAGCAGACAAGGATTAAACGGCCAACGAGAAATTGTTGATCATTTGATAGAATTCTGACCTATTTTTATCGTTTTACGGTTCACAAATTGTTCGGTGTAATAGGAAGTCATAACTGAAACGTACGTAATGGTGACAATAAAACGACTGCAAGAACGATCATAACTAACGATTGTTCTGTGTAATTGGGCGAACGATTTTGGGTTGTTTGCCATAGCGGTGGTTTGAGATAGTTAGATGTTAAAAAAATCGCTTGGTGTAATAGTACCCTAAGAGGGGGAGATTTCAAGGGGTAGTGAGGAGTTTAACTCCTTGCTGTCATTCCCAGCACAGTGCCGGCCTCTTCAGTCCAGTGCATTTCCACATTCCAGTGTGTGGTAGGTGCTCTATTGTTACTGGCCAGACAAGTAAGGGAAAAGAAGTCCCTGTGTGTGCACTACTGGCAACAAGTCCAGCCCCCTGAAATGCTGAGAATCTTACCTCCAGTGCCCAGAATTTTAAGCAGTTCAAAGTCTTCCATTCCAACTTTGTCTTCATGTCCTGTAAGGTTCACTACAGCAGAAAATAGAGAAACAGGTATATTATACATGGAAATACATAGAAGGAAATCTCACAGCTGTCAGTACAGATAGCATCCAACATTACTGGAGACTATATCTGCTGCCTAAGGATGCTACAGGCTGTTCTGGGTACAAGTACAGCCTGCAAACTAGCTATATTTTCCTGGCATCACATGGACTTGGCACTAACTTAAAGAGGTATTCCCATCTCAACTAACATAGCTAAAATTGTACAAGGTAAATATTTTTGCTAATATATCTTCCTTATAAATGTGGACAATAAGTTATATTCTATATTATATTCTAAGTTATAGTCTATTCCGGCCTGTCTGCTTTCCAAAGATGCAGAGAAGCTGTTCGATAACGTTCATTAATCCTTCCTAAAAAGCTGCGTACAATAGACAGATGTAGATCCAGCAATACTCCACAAAATCCTAGCTTTATACAGCACAACAGCTAGTGTTAGGGCCAATGGACTCCTGCTGGAACCCTTCTCTACATCTTGGTAATGAAGCATCTGGTGGTTGCATTGAGAAATAATCCTATGGTCCATGGGATTTGCTTGGGCAGATACCCATATAAATTAGCCTTGTATGCAGACGACCTGCTAAGGTATATCACACAGCCCCAGAACTCCATTCCTGCCATCCTTTAAAGGGGAACTATCATTAGGTTAAAAAAAATCTACCCTGCTGATAGCCCCCCTATAGCGCCGGGGGTGCTGAGAAGGAAGGTACGTGTCTTACCTTCTTCCTAGCCACCTGTCCCGCACTGTTAGGAGTGAATTGCTAGGAACACTGCCACATAGTCTGACCTGCTCCTTCTAATGATAACCAATGGAGAGGGTGGGCCAGATGACACGGCAGTGCTCCTAACGGTTCACTTTTCAGCAGGACAACAACCCTAACTATTGAGACAGAGCTACATGCCGATTTACATCCACGCACATTCATGTATTAGAATGGCCCGAATCAATGATCAGACCTAAATTGCATATGTGACAAGACTAAAAGTTAAACTATCGGGGATTCATGATTTTTAGCCCTTCCAAACTACTTTTTGCCTGACTAGGGAGTCCTTTTATCGCTACATACAATTAAAACATGCTTTTAGGGCTCAGTTTCCCCCTACTGGACCACCGTTCTCTAAATTCCCTCTGATAGGTATAATCAGGTCTCAGGGCCCTAGAGGTCTTATTTCAGCTATATACTCCTATCTCCTCCGTTTCAAACTTGAATTGAAACCCTTCCTGTTAGAGCTAGGTGGGAGGCCAAGGTTACAGGTATTATGGACGAAATCTGGCAAGATATGTTAGCCTCTTATATTTTAGTTTCCCCTGCTGTGACTAATAAACTAAAGAGCTACCTGACCCCAATAAGGCTACACAAGATGGGCCGATGTCCGGGAACAGAGTGTCATTAGTGTGGCTTATGACCCTAAAACATGTTTATTTGGTATTTTGCATAAGGAGCTGTGGTCACACCACTTGAGAATATTTCTGAGGGAGGCCCTATTTATGGCTTAGAAAACTGTGGCCATTAGGTGGATGGATGTTAGATCCCCCACTGTACGGAAATGGAAGGTGTTGGTGAATTCTATGTTACCTTATATGTATGTGACTTATAAAAACAAGGGATGTGTAGCTAAATTCCATAAGGTTTGGAGGCTATGGTGTTCTTCGCCTTCCACTAATTATTCACCTAACCAATTGATGAGAGCACAAAATGATGTGCCTGTACAGCTGGTCCCTTGTCGTTCATTGATTGTCCTATTACTCCTCATTTCTCCTGTTTTATTATTGAACATATTCCTATTAGGGATGGTCCGAACCTGCCGAGGTCGGGTTCGTACGAACCCGAACTCTAGGCAATGATTCCCGCCAGTAGTGGATCATAATAGGGGCGTTTCGGGCGGCAGCCCGGGGCCCTGAGCTCCTGGGGGGCCCATGACCACCCAAAAAGACTTATACTTTCAGTGGTGTACTGTCTCCTGGCTACACTTCCGCCATGATTGGCAAAAAAAATTAGTTTTTTTATGGCAATTTTGCACAAATCAGGACATCATGACATTATCTGTCCTGTACTATGAACGCCAGGCTAGCGCCGCCATAGTTACAGTGGGGTGGGGGGGCCCAGGCTTTGTGAACAGCCCGGGGCCTATGGTAAAGTTAATCCGCCCCTGATTCCTGCTGTCTGCCCGCTCCGTGGAGAGGGTGGATATAGCGGGAGGACCGCCTGGAAAACTGGGATACAGCCATTGCCATAGGCTGTATCCCAGTTTTCCAGGCGGTCCTCCCGCTGCACGGAGTGGCCAGACAGCGGGAATCTGATGCCGAGCGTTCGGGTTCGTACGAACCCGAACCTCGGCAGGTTAGGACCATCCTTAATTCCTATGTATACCTTCAATGGGATATCCACACCAAGTTATTATTTATGTATTAATGACAGCAGACTGTTTTTCTGATGTTTGTATTTCACCTTTATTTATCATATTGTGACCTTTTGTGTTTATTGGTGTACATACCTCAATAAAACGAGGTAAAAAGAAAAAAAGGGAAACTATCAGCAGGTTTATGCAAATGATCCCCCTGCTGCTGTGTACCTAATGTTTCTGGGGCCAGTCTTTTTGCTGTTGGTCCTGCCGTTTCAAGATCAAATATGATAATCAGCTCCTAAGGAGCACTGGGGGTGATCCTGGCCCTACAGAACATTTCCTTAGCCTGGCCGCCACCTCTTTGGGTGATGCCTACTATACATATTCATCAGGGACACCCAAGGAAAGGATGAGAGGGGTGCTCTGTGGGGTTGAGGAACTCCCACAGTGCTCCTAAGGAGCTGATTAGAATATTTGATCATAATGAAATTGCTCATAAACGGCAGGAAAAAAAAAATTATTAGCCCATCTTTTCCAAAGCTTTCTAAACCCTAATAGTGCTTTATTGGATTTTTTTCGCAACAATGTCCTCAAAGTTCTTCACTTTATTTATCGGTCCCTTCCATTCATTGATAGAGGGTAGTTCTGAATCTGACCACCTCCTAACGATCAATACTTTCGCAACTCCCGGGATTTTATTAAAGGGAAACTGTCACCGGGAACACAAGCACAGAGCCAGTCAGACCCCCATGTGCAGCCCCCAGATACTTACCCTTTCCGGCGAGTCCCGGTATTGGAGCCGGTCCCGGGACTAAGATATCAGCGCCCGAAGCCATGCGCGCGCTGTATGCAAATTACCTGAGATGGGTCCGATGCCCATAGAGAATGAATGGAGCAGTCATTCTAAATGGGCATCGGAATCATCTCTGCAGTACGCGCCCACAGGACTCGTCGGAAAGGGTAAGTATCCGGGAGCTGCACCGGGGGTTGGGCGGATTCTGTGCCCACGTCCGTGGTGACAGGTTCCCTTTAAGTAATGAATTTTCCCCATCCTCGACTAAACCACCTAGAATCAGTTCCGGAATGGCGTTTTCAAGCTGTAACTTAATGCCCATTACTTATGTTCTTCTATCTCCCCCAAAAACCGACTTATTTTTGAACAGGCCCAGATCAGGTCTGATCCCATACCTTGGCATTTTTTACATTTTACGACTTCCCCTCCGAAGGTGATCAATGTTTTAGGCGTTCTATACAGCCAGTATAGGATGTTAAAATGGATTAATCTATGAGACGGACTACATGAAACCATCGCTAAATTACCAACAATCAAGTCCCATATCGTCTCAATTACATACCTAAATGCTTCTTCCCACCTATTCTTTACTCTACTCAAATGCGGAAGCTTCTTTTCTTTCACCGGTAATCAATACATTTTAGGCATAAACCTCCTCTCCCCCTTCATTGGGCATATATAATGAATTACCTCATGTGTATAAATTTAACTCCAATAAATTTAACTATCAATACTGATATAGGTTTGGACCTATTTTCATCGGGCGCCGACCGCGCACCGCTACGTGTAATAGCGGTGCGTGGCCGGTGACTGACGATATACAGTACCTATCCACATTCCAGGGCTTCTGCTGCGGTCTTCTTCCCGGGTCCTGCGCGCTCTAGCTTCAGAGTGGCCTGTCAGCTGACAGGCCGCCCAGCCAATCACAGGCCGCGGCGGTCCCGGCCTGTGATTGGCTGAACGGCCTGTCAGCTGATAGGCCACTCTGAAGTTAGAGTGTGCGGGACCCGTGGAAAAGACCGCAGCAGCAGCCCTGGAACGTGGATAGTTATTGTATATAGTTAAGCAAGGGCTGCAAGGACATCGGTAACGATGTCCCTGCAGCCCTTGTTTAACGATTATTGGGCCGTGTAATAGGTCCAGTAAACGAGCGACGATCTAGCAGATCGCTGCTCGTTTACAGGTATTATCGGCCCCCATCGGCCCCTATAATACCACCCTTACTCTTCCAGAATTGTCCCAAATCCTGATTCATCAATTCTTTAAAATTTTTATTTTCCGATTACGGGGTGCGTTCCAGACTTCCTTTAATTGTGCATATTTTTTTAACTTCCTTCCATACCTTATTATATAGTGCTCCAAAAGAAAATTGAGCTACTTTCCCCCTATACAGTGCCCGATTCTAGAACCTCAAAAAAATCTTTATCCCCATTTCCCAAAGCCTCTAATAAATGAGCCACTATTGAGGAGGACCACAATGGGGCCATTTTAATTGTTTAAAAAAAAATAAAAATAAAAAAAAAGAAGCTTTCAATGAAGAAAAAAAAAAAATTGTGTAAACTTGCATATCGTTGTGTTTAGACTGAGTGTGTTTGAATAACGGTTTCATGTCACTTTTACTGTAAAGTGCATTATGTAGACACGTGTAGACAGGTTATGGTGCATTAAAAGGCACCATTACAAAGTACATTTGTTCCTGGAAAAAACAAGCCCTTACATGGCCTTGTAGATAGAAAAATTAAAACGCTATAGCTCTCAGAAGGCAGGGAGGAAAAAACTAAAATACAAAAATGAAAATTGGCTCGGTCATTTACGCCATTTTGGGCTCGGTCATGAAAGGGTTAAGTAACAAATTAAAAATCAAAGGCGGTGGAGCAGAAGAGTCACACACTAAAAGGAGTCATCCCTCCTATTTTGGGATGGATAGAATGAGCCAGTACCTATTCTTTCAGCCACACTAAATAAAAAATAAAAAAGTACAAAAATACAACCATTCAATTTGCTGACACCTACTCAGAGAGGCACAATATACAATGCCCACATATTTCCCAGATTATTATCCACGTTTGGCCTTTAATGTAGATGAATATACTGAGAGCCAAAAAAAGACAAAAAGCATAACACACTTCTAAATGTAAAGTAAAGGTAAAGTCTCATTTGCATAATGCTAAGGGTCCATTTACACAGAAAGATTATCTGACAGATTATCTGCCAAAGATTTGAAGCCAAAGCCAAAAACAGACTATAAACAGAGAAAGGAAAGACTGAGATTTCTCCTCTTTTCAAATCCATTCCTGGTTTTGCCTTCAAATCTTTGGCAGATAATCAGATAATCTTTCTGTGTAAATGGACCCTTACTTTTTTAGACACATAAATAGCATCACAAGGAAGCAAGCAGGAAACAAACAAAAACAGCCTACACTCATCTATATTCACCATGTGGCCATTTTCTCTGCTGTCTAGTGGTAAGGCCGAATAGTAAAAGACACATCTTCAGTGATTCGTCACATGTCTGGGAATGACACGGACGACCCCTTCCTGGCTCTGACACCTTCCAAACAATTACGCCCCTTTTGTAAGCCACACCCACTTGGCTGGCCATTTTTGTTTCAGTTATCTTTTCTTGGTTAACTGCAGTAAAGCTGGGGGGCTTCCTCTAACAATAGATGGCATATACCTCTCTGTGTTTAAGGCTGGTTGTGATAAACCAGCTTACAGCTCTTTTCTTCCTGCACATGGATTTGCACATTGCAAAAAGTTGTGCCAAGTAGAGTATTGTGCACATTCCCATTAAAGGAGAAGTCCTGCAAATTTTTTTAATTAAAGTATTTTATTGCCCCCCAAAAGTTATACAAATCACCAATATACACTTATTACGGGAAACGCGCATAAAGTGTTTTTTTCCCTGCACTTACTACTGCTTCAAGGCTTCACTTCCTGGATGAAATGGTGATGTCACGACCCGACTCCCAGAGCTGTGCGGGCTGTGGCTGCTGGAGAGGATGATGGCAGGGGAACATTGAGGGACACTAAGCATCCCTCTGCCATCATCCTCTCCAGCAGCCACAGCCGCAACAGCTCTGGGAGTCGGGTCGTGACATCACCATTTCATCCAGGAAGTGAAGCCTTGAAGCAGTAGTAAGTGCAGGGAAAAAAACACTTTATGCGTGTTTCCCGTAATAAGTGTATATTGGTGATTTGTATAACTTTTGGGGGGCAATACAATACTTTAATAAGAATTTCCGCTGGACTTCTGGGGGAGCTATGTGTACAATGCCTCCTACACAACACACTGCAGTCTGCCCCTCATAGAGAGAAGCAGTGTTCACATCCAGCATCCCCCCTTATCCCTTTGTCCTCCTCAGCCTACACACTGAAAGGCGCTCATCACAGCGACATTTTACCACACACATTTCTCTTCAACTCACAGTTTTAGTATCATGCAAAGTGTCACCTTGATATATTGCCAACCAGGGTTCCCACATGCCCTACAGAAGGGAGTGCCCACTACAGCTTCCACAGACTTAGGCTGGTGGCAGCGTCCCCTTCGGCGAGGAGCGGCACCTTGCTGTAAACAGTGGCTACAGGTGCATGTGACTCCCGGGAGGCTGGCCGGTGTCCTTCTCACGGTCTCTGTTTATAGGTAGAGGTGTAGTAGGTGGAGGCCAGGCTGGAGGCTGTGTGGCAGGGGTGGCCTGGAGCAATGTCCCCTCAGTCCCAACAGACTGGCAGCATTGGATGATATAATACAAGCCAAATATCTCTCTTCTGCTTTACTTAATGGGAAATGTTTTATAAAATTACCAATGGAGCACGAAAGACCACTCCTGTCTGAAGTGCAAGGCCCCATATGCTGACCTCTTTAATTGCTTATGGACATGCCCGTTTATAAAGACATTTTGGGAAACGGTTGCAGTATTTGTCACCATCCGTGACAATCCCTTCTTCCCTTGGACTTGGACTTCCCTTCTCCCTCTCCCCCCCTTGGCTTAAATTTGGCATTCCCTAATGGCCCTTATTACACAGGACGATTATCATGCGAAAAATTGTTATATCGTTAGAATTTAATCGATAACCGTTCTGTGTACTTGTTCGCTGTAATTCCACATTCATTCACTCAAGTTCAGCAGTTCACTAATCGTTCAGTGTAGTTGCACATTGTCCATTGTTTTGCTGGGATCAGAAAGAGTAAATGATCATAAAAACGATCGCAATAACGATCGTAACTAACGACCATTGTTCTGTGTAATATGGTGAGCGATTTCAGGTTAACGATAAACAATCTTGTTTGCAATCGTTTATCGTTAGTAGTTAATCATTAAAAATTGCTCCGTGTATTAGGACCCTAAGGAGAACCCCCCCCCCCCCCCCATATGATTAACCACCGACAAAATCCATTCTCCACTGTTGGATAGAACCCTCTCCACCAACAAGACGGCTCCTACTCAAGAAACTAGTTAATCTCTTTCGTATGGATAGAGGCGTCTCTACCCAAAGAAAATAAGGTCCAACGTTTCTATCTCAAATAATCTAAATTCCTCCCTCTCATCGACCCATTATCCTCTCTGGATCATCTTTGACCTCTCCCACTACAATTCTGTATCCCGCTCCTTTTATTGCTGTTTAAAGCGAATGTACCACTAGTACATCATGTTTTTTTTACATAACAAGACCGGCACCAGTGCCGGGATGCCATCACCACAGTCCTTTTTTTGAACTGCCGCCCATTTCCCTCCCATGCTATCCATAACACTGGGTCCGGCAGGCCCACACCAAGTGGTTCATGGCCGGCCGATGCTCGGCAATAAATCAGCGTCATGCAGCACCGGTATCCCTACATTTAAAACCAAAAAGACAACACATCTTTATACGCACCAGGCTGCTATAAATAACACAATCACATATGTCCACAATTTTTTATTGATCCAGTGTATGCAAAATAAAATTAAAGGGGTTTTCCACTTAAAACAGGACAAATAAGTGTCCACTTAAAAAAGTGACAAGTAAGTTTTCAGGGGGGGGGGGGTACAACCTCCTTACCCCACGGTGATCTCCAGTTCGGCCCTTGGCTCCATTGTTTTGAATACAGCCATTGTTTTTAGTACAGCACTCAGCTGTTTATGGCGGCTCCATAGGGAATGAATAGAGCAGCACCCACAGCTCTATTCAAAACAAAGGACCTGGGTGGGGGCAGATCTGGAGATCGCTGGGAGGTACTAATTTCTATACTTGAAATCCTGCCGTCTCGGGACCCCGTTGTGCTCCACTCGCTGTTTTTATTTTTTGCCTACTCCCTGGTTCGACAAGCTAGCGTGCGCTGCCGGGTCCCAAGACCCCTTTCATCTTAGTCTCAGAGATGGGGTGGAAACATGGGGAAGGGTGTCAGACAGATAATTAAAATACATTACAAACTTATTTACCTTTTTAATGTGTGTTTAATATCGATAGATAAAGTTTCACCAGCATTGTCCTTTAAGCGGCTTTGCAAATATTGATTAGAAATACAGTTTTGTGTATACAGATCTGTCTTCATGGTAACAGACTACAAACAAACCCTGTGTAGTCTCATCCCTCTACCCTTTCCTGTATATTTTAATAAGGCTGACTTCACATCTAAGAGTCACTTTTTAAACCAGAGTTCATCTATAGAAGCAAACTATTTCATACTAGATGATTCACAGACCTTACCCATGATGCCTTCTGTGGACACTGTAAAAACTGAGGCCTGGCCTCCGGAATAATTTCTTTAGGTGGACCTGAAGAATTTCAGTCAAACAAAGCAAAAATCCAGACATGATGAAAATGTCCCTATCATTTAAAAAACCCTTGAATAAAGTTTTAAATGGTTGAGGTCTTGATGTTTAGACCTTCACTGATCAATAGAACAAGCTAGGAGAAAAACATGACATAGAAAGTCTATGGAGCCATCGCCTGCCGTAAGAAAGGGAGATAAGCGCTCAGCTCAGACTTCTCACAATATTGGAGGTCTGAACACCCATATCCTGAATTATCAAACCTTTAAAAAAGTTTTTTTCAGACGACAAGAACACTTGGTGATCAAATCCATCAATACTGGATCACTTCCAAAGTCACTAGGATCCTACGCACGAGCAACTCAAGTAATAGTAGAAAACAGAACATGGATATCAAATTCCCCACGGCTGTTCTTTCTGGAACAGAGAACATAATGTAACACTACAGTCTTAAAGTAAAGTGAGAGAGTTGTCATGCATTTTGATAATTCCCTTATTTTAGCCGATCCAAAAAACTATGGAATCTCACCCACAGGTATTTGCCCCTCAATGATCCACCAAACGTGAGCCAAAGCTTTTTGATGCGCCTATTCAGGGCCATCAAAAGTTTTTTTTTTATTTTTTTCATCAGACCATAGATGGAATACTGTGTACTTTTTATGCACCAATGCACAGGAAAGACATAGCAGAGCTCAAGTGGGTTCAAAGATAGGCAACCCAAAAAATTATCAAAATTAGGGTCAATAAAGTAAAAAATAAATAAATGAAACAAACAACAGAATGGTGACCTAAACTAGAGTCCAGAGTCAGGTATGTCTCCCATGATCTAGTTATATATAGGACTTTACCTATAACAAGGAAGCCGCTTCTCCAGTGCTCCTAAAGGCCTCACAACTAACTAAACAGCGCAGAGGATGAAGGTAAGAGATATACCTTCATCCTCAGAGCCCCCCGCACCCACTGGGGAGCTATCAGCAGGTTAGATTACCAGCTGATCATTCCCTTTTAGGCTATGTTCACACTACGTATATTTGAGGCTGTATATTTGAGGCTGTATAGCAACCAAAACAAGGAGTGGATTGAAAACACAGAAAGGCTCTGTTCACATAATGTTGTAATTGAGTGGATGGCCGTCATTTAATGGCAAATATGTGCTGTTATGGAAATAATGGAAGTTATTTACTGTTATATGGCGGCCATCCACTCAATTACAACATTATGTGAACAGAGCCTTTCTGTGTTTTCAATCCACTCCTGGTTTTGGTTGCTATGAGGACCTGACATGAGGACCAAATACTGCCTCAAATATACATAGTGTGAACCCAGCCTTAAGGTGAGGAATGGAGTTTACTCCTTCTTCTGGATCAAAATTGCAAAATAACAGGCAGAATTTAAAAGACGTATTTCAGCCTTAAAAACTATGTAATAATAGACAACAACAAAAAAACCAGCAACTCCCCCATGGGTATTCCTGAAATCATTAGTAACTTTATCTAGCCAATGGCTTGTTAGCACACCTGTTTTCCTGCTGACAAGTCAACTTTAAAGGGGTATTCCCCCCAAAATTATTTTTGCATTAATACGCTGCCCACCCGTAGCTTTCCATCTTTCCAATATAAAGTTATTACGGATTCTGCAGATTGGGGATTGCAGAGAATCATCAGCTCTCAGTCCAACCCGACACCGCTCCCTGCTCCTGGCCCCCACCCTCCATGTCGGCATCACGTGTCCTCAGTCCCAGCACAGTGAAGTGACTGAGAACACTGATGGGGTGGCTGCTGTTAGAGAGGGAGACAGTGATCAGCGCAGCTGTGACTGTCTCCCTCTCTAACAGCAGCCACCCAGTCACCCCCAGCCCAGAGCTCACCCCCTGTGTCCAGAGCCTCCCGCCCCCCCCCATCACCCGTGGCATCCCTCACTCACCCGCAGCATAGCCTCCGCACTCACCCGCGGCACCCCCCCCCCCCCCCGTGGCAAGCTCCGCCCCCGCAATAGCCCGCGGCAATCTCCCCCTGCAAGCTCCGCCCCCCGAGATCGCCCACGACATGCTCCGCCCGTCGCAATCGCCGCGTCACCGCCAACTCAGCTCTGCTACGCCGTCACCGCCAACTCAGCTCTGCTACGCTGTCACCGCCAACTCAGCTCTGCTACGCCGTCACCGCCAACTCAGCTCTGCTACGCCGTCACCGCCAACTCAGCTCTGCTACGCCGTCACAGCCAACTCAGCTCTGCTACGCCGTCCCCCCAACTCAGCTTTGCTACGCCGTCACCGCCAACTCAGCTCTGCTACGCCGTCACCGCCAACGCAGCTTTGCTACACCGTCATCCCCAACTCAGCTCTGCTACACCGTCACTTCCAACTCAGCTTTGCTACACCGACACCGCCATCTCAGCTCTGCTACACTGTCATCATCTCCTTCATTGTCTCAGCTCTGCTACATCGCCATCATCAGGCAGAAGCATTGCATGATGGGAAATGTAGTTTCCTATCTTGGTTATAGATCGGCTTTTAGAAAAACTTGTAACTCAGGAACGGCAGCAGCTAGAAAGATGGGAGACGGCTCAAAATACTCAGAGGGACTTGGTGAGTAAGACCAGCTAGGTTTGGGAGCATTTCATTTTTTAGCTCTTGGGGGGAATACCCCTTTAATGATACATGATAGTGGGAGGTCCATAGCACATCTATATTCACAGAACGTGTGCATGTGGCCTAAGAAGTAATTTTGTGCAGTAGGTAAAAAAGTACAATCACATGCAGCAAATCTGGTGCAGAAAATACTGCAGTACAATAGTCCCATTTAACCAAACAAGATTTGCAGAAATGTATGCATATGCTGCAGAAAAAAAAATATTCGAATGTGGCCATCTTAGCGGCTACATCCACCTTTCCAGACAATTTTGTTTCGTTTCAATGCATCTAAAATGAGAAATGAAACAACTTTTAACAAAAGGGGTTTTCCAGGATTTTTTAAAAAAATTGTCTACTTCAACTATCAGTCCCCTGCCCCCAATAATTCCACCATCACTCCAATGTCCCTTGTCCCTCAACAAGTCTCCTGCAATGATACACTGTTCATGTGGCGTAGCAGGCAAGCAGTGGCCTTAGCGGTCACCTCATATGTGAAGATTGAGACCATGAAGGCCAGTGACTGATGGCAGCGTCACATAAACAATGGTAAGTATATACCAAAATAGGTTTTTCTATTGGGGTGAGCTTTAAATGATTTTCTTTTTATTATAAAATCTTTATTTTATCTTTTTGTCTTATAATACATTTAACTAAGCGGTTAAAATTTTTACAATTTTTATTTTAGACAATTCCAAATTTGTAAAACAATTTAATACTCTCAATACCATCCCCCACGCCTGATCCCTCCTATGTACCATGTAACACAATTCTTGTAATACGTTATATTAGGCCCAGTGGGAGCCATCCATTTAACTTTCTTTTTCCCTTTTGTTGCTTTTATCTCTGCAGTGTCCCCAAGTATCGCGCCTACTTTTTCTTCTAAAAACCTGTTTCCAATATTCTTTTAAAGTGAATGTACATAAAGTGAAAGAGTTACATATGAGTTTTCTTAAAGGGAACCTATCTTCACTTTGATGATGCCTGAACCACAAATCATGAGGCAGTCCCTGGTGACTTCTCTCTACCCAGTGACCTTGACTGATAGAACTCTCACTATTTCACGATCCTGAAGTGTCCCAGCCCCATTCAGAAATGCCTGCTCAGCCAATCAGTGAGGCGGGCATTCTCTGATAAATATGGGCCTATGTTTGACCTCTATATCATAGTCAGAGAGAGCCCCCACCTTTGTGAGACTCTTGTCCACTGCACTTTTTATTTATTCTTTTTTTTTTAATTACTGACTCAGACTCCAGCTTTTAAAAAAAAAATCTTTCTAAATTTTATCATTGAACATTATAATGTTTCTGATTAATATAGTTTATGTTCTATCAATCTCAGGACCTTATTTACTAAAACAGGAAAAAACTTTTTCACATACATTTAGTTAGAAAGGGTGATATATTCCTCCATATATCAGCAGTAAAGCACTGGTCCTATTAGATAAGGGGGGGTCAGGGAAAAGTTGCCAGTCACTATTTGGCAGTTTCTGAGCTGGAAGACTACATTGTGTGGGGTGATATCTGTGCTGTTCTCTTCCTGAATGCTGAATTATTACATATGAGCAGCAGTGTAATATGAAGATAAAAGAAAAAGAAGGAGGTCTGCTACACCTGTTCCATAGAAATGGAAACCACCCTTATCGAGTGCACTACTGTCCCGGCGCTAACGGGATAAAAATAGAAATCAAATATGTAACAGTGTAGTAGGCTCTCAAGAAATGGGTGAAATAATATTATAAATGTAGCTGTAATGATTTCAACAAATATTTAATACTGCAATTCATAAACGGCAATAATCTAGAAGCATAGAAAAATAAAAATACAATGAAATAAAGATACACGTATATATCTGATAAAACGTCCACATGGACAATAAAAATATCCAATAAATGGTGGAAATGTATATATATAAATATACTAAAAAGAGAGCCAAGTGGTGAGCACCGCGCCGGGCCCAGCGCGGTCACCCCACTTTAATAATGGCAGTCCCGAGTCACGGTTAAAAACCGTGACTCGGGACTGCCATTATTAAAGTGGGGTGACCGCGCTGGGCCCGGCGCGGTGCTCACCACTTGGCTCTCTTTTTAGTATATTTATATATATACATTTCCACCATTTATTGGATATTTTTATTGTCCATGTGGACGTTTTATCAGATATATACGTGTATCTTTATTTCATTGTATTTTTATTTTTCTATGCTTCTAGATTATTGCCGTTTATGAATTGCAGTATTAAATATTTGTTGAAATCATTACAGCTACATTTATAATATTATTTCACCCATTTCTTGAGAGCCTACTACACTGTTACGTAATATGAAGATACCCTGTGTAATATAGAGAAGGAGAAGCTATAAGTTGTGTAGCTGTAAACTCTGTGCTCAATGTGGTGATATCTCTGCATTATTTTTTCAGTGTGCTATGGCTGCAAGTGGCTGTGTATGTGAGGGAGTGAAGCAGAAATTTAGGGGTATAATAATAATAATAATAATAATAATAATAATAAAAAAAAAGGGGGTATTCTGGGCAACAGTTAAAAATCCAGGGGGGACAGGGGGTGGTGGGATCATAATAAAGAAGTCTTATTTACCCGTCCCCCCCACAGCGCAGCCTCAGGAACAGGACTCGGCCAGGGTAATGCGATCTTCCACCATCAGCAGCACACCGTTTTGCATTGCTCTCTATCGAGGATTGAGGACTAATCTAATCTTATAATGTTGGAAAACTAAGCCTGTGGAACTATCTTACAAATCCTTACAAAAATTCCTAACAAGATCTACATTACAGCCAAATTGATTGTGGATATACTGGTGCAGATATAGCTGCAGATTTCACTCTCTGCAATATATAAAGTCCACTGTGAAAATCTGTTCTCTGCAACCTGTGATTGTAGCCCGATCCTTTTTATTTTTTGTTAAAACTTCTCTTTATAGTAAAGATCACATATTAAAAGGTTAAAGGGAACCTGTCACCCGGCATTGTGGCGCAGAGCCCGCCCGACCCCCGTTGCGGCCCCAGATACTTACCCTTTCCTGCAAGTCCCGCTTCTGGACCCAGCCCCGGGACGTAGATATCGCCTTCGGAAGCCGTGTGTGTGCTCTGCAGAGATGAGTCCGACACCCATAGAGAATGACAGCTTCAGTCATTCTCTAGGGGCATCGGACTCATCTCTGGTAATTTGCATACAGCGGGCGCTCACCTTCCCGCGCCAATATCTCTGTCTGGGGCCCGGGTCCAGAAGCAGGACTTGCAGGAAAGGGTAAGTATTCGGGCTCCAACGGGGGGGTCGGGTGGGCTCTGCGCTGTAATGACGGGTGACAGGTTCCCTTTAAAGGGGTTGTCCAGTGAAAATCTTTTTCTTCCAAATCAACTGATAAGAAAGTTATATAGATTTGTAATTTACTTCTATTAAAAAATCTCATGTCTTCCCATAGATATGAGCTGCTGTATGTCCTGCAGGAAATGTTTTATTTTCAGTCTGACACAGTGCTCTCTGCTGACATCTCTGGCCGAGACAGGAACTCTGTCTCGGTTTTATATGAATCCCCATAGAAAACCTCTACTGCTCTGGACAGTTCCTGTCTCGGCCAGAGATGTCAGCAGAGAGCACTGTGTCAGACGGAAAATAAAACATTTCCTGCATGACATTTAGTAGCTAATAAGTATAGGAAGACATGAGATTTTTAAATAGAAGTAAATTACAAATCTATATAACTTTGTGACACCAGTTGATTTGAAAGAAAAAGATTTTCGCTGGACAACCCCTTTAATATGTGATCTTTTTGTTAAAACTTCTCTTTGTAGTAAAGATCACATATTAAAGGTAATATGTGATTTTTACTACAAAGAGAAGTTTTAACAAAAATATTATATTTCAGAAGAGGTATTTCTGCAATTCCTTGATACATTCACATAGAATGATGTAAAGTACGCTCACCCAACCCCCAGGAGCCATATATTTTACACACAGAGGTGACTGTCTGGTCAGGCGTCTGGTTTTCTTACACATTGATGCAAATATTGTCAAATGAATATAAACTGCCCCAAAATAAATATATCCATGCCAAGCTTACAGTGCCCACACCACAGAAATCTATTACAATGAAGAGCAACAGTGACAGTCTAGAGCAACAGTCTAGAATGGAAACCTATTCACCAGTGATACATTGCGTCAAAGCTGTGACAACAATGTCTACATCACTACAAGGGCACTTGATGTGTAATAGACATCCCCAAGCCTGTACAGCCACGAAACAAGATTTTACCTTGAATATATGTTTTAATGACATAAAGATATAGGCGTATATATATATATATATATATATATATATATATATATATATATATACACACACACACACATATATAGTTAAAAACTTCCAGGCACATACAACTCTTTGTCAACAGAATATATATATATACATACATACATACACACACAGGTATATACACACACAAAACAATGCATATAGACACATGCAGATAGATATATGTGTATGTGTATCTATAGCTATGTATGTAAATATATGACATATATGAGGTACACCCCTCCATAGCTGTATTTATGAATGCACACACTATATACACACACACACACAGCCATAGACATACAGTGTGAGTGCTCCTGCAGGGTGACATGTGGCAGCCCATGAGTCACACACTGTAGCCTGTCATACTGTAGTTACGCAATGACTCACACACATACAAGAGAGAACATGTAAACATGTATGCTGTGTCTATGGGGCTGGACTCTATGCTGCCGTTTCCGCTGTGGGTTGGTGCTGCCGCCTGCCTGTAGTTACCTTGTAGCGGTGTGCCGGTGTCAGGCTCCGTGCTGCCCGGATCTCCCATGTCCGGCTGTGCTGGGCCCTGGAATCCGCTGACTGCTCCCGGGTCCCTGGCTCTGGTCTGTGGTATGAGGAAGATGGCACAGCGCTGAGCTGGGAACTTCCTGTAGGGCTGTGCGCGCAGTGTCTGCCTGTAATGTGAGCCTGTGCTGGAGAGTGCTGTGCTGCACTGGGTGTGTCGCTACATGCAGAGGGTGTGTCAGGCGGTGCAGACCGGGCACCGGCGGAGGGAGAGCTGTGGTGGACGGCCGATATGTGTCATTACAGCGCTGAGCACCGAATACAGATAGATATATACATGGCTGACTGCAAAAAATGTGCTTGGGGAAATCCTAACCATAGCCAACCTCCTTCCTTATAGTATTGATTCTAGTTTTTTTTCTTATTCGTGGATTACCCCTTTAAAGCATACCTATCATTATACAGTGTTACCTGCGATGCCCGCCATGCAGTTGTACCCCAGGCTAGATGATGAGATAACTATGGATATGACCATGGCGGGAGACGGCTGGTGCATGGAACTTACCCTGTATGGTTGTATCCATAGTTATTTGATCTACTGGCATCAGTAGTGACTGCACCCTGGCGTAACACTGTATAATGACAGGTACGCTTTCACACAGCAGTATTACCACAGGGCAAATAGTGTAAAAACTAAACTAGGACTGCTGGTTGCATGGGCATACCTTATACTGCCACGTACTACCACATACTGCCATGTTCTACTTCATACTGCCACATATAGAGGTATACTACCACACACTGGCACATATACTGGCAAATACTACTATATACTGGCAAACACAACCAAATACTGGCAAATACAACCACATACTGGCAAATACTACTACATACTGGTGAACACAACCACATACTGGCAAATACTACCACATACTTGCAAACACAACCACATACTGGCAAATATAACCACATACTAGCAAATACTACCACATACTAGCAAATACAACCACATACTGGCAAATACTACTACATACTGGCAAATACTACTACATACTGGCAAATACAACCACATACTGGCAAATACTACTACATACTGGCAAATACTACTACATACTGGCAAATACTACCACATACTGGCAAATACAACCACATACTGACAAATACTACTATATACTGGCAAATACAACCACATACTGGCAAATACAATCCCATACTGGCAAATACAATCCCATACTGGCAAATACTACCACATACTGGCAAATACTACCACATACTGGCAAATACTTCTACATACTGACAAACATAACCACATACTGGCAAATACTTCTACATACTGGCAAATACTTCTACATACTGACAAACATAACCACATACTGGCAAATACTTCTACATACTGGCAAATACTTCTACATACTGGCAAATACAACCACATACTGACAAACACAACCACATACTGGCAAATACAATCACATACTGGCAAATACTACAGGGCTCCAGACTAAAAAATTTACCTAGGAGCCATTGGCTCCTAACCTGAAAAATTTAGGCGCCAAATAGAATATTTGGTCGCCAACATTTTAAACCATGTAAAATTAATGTTATGTTAAATGGGACTTACTGTGTGCAGAGGCCACGGCAGCATCCTCCTCCTTTAGATCCTTTCTTTTCTTAGTTTGTATATGGTTGTCAAGTTGCAAGTTTCCATGTTGAACGTTTTCAGTCTGACTCAGTACTTCAGCTTCACTTGGCTAGCCTTCTAATGAGGCTTACTCTTCTGAACTTGAACTTAAAGGGAACCTGTCGACCCCCGTGCCGGGGTGACAGGCTCCCAACCCCCCGTTAGAACCCCCTATACTCACCTCATCGCGCCGGGTCCCGCTTCTGAAGATGGTCGGGTCACGGAGATCTCAGCCGCTGCAGCCCGGCGTGCGCTGAGAGATGAGTCCAACGCTCATAGAGAATGACGGGAGAGTCCAGCGCTCCGTCATTCTCTATGAGCGTTGGACTCATCTCTCAGTGTGCGCGCCGGGCTGCAGCGGCTGAGATCTCCGTGACCCGACCATCTTCAGAAGCGGGACCCGGCGCGATGAGGTGAGTATAGGGGGTTCTAACGGGGGGTTGGGAGCCTGTCACCCCGGCACGGGGGGTGACAGGTTCCCTTTAAAAGCTTGCAACAGTCTATACATACTGAGCTAGACTTATGACTGCAGCCATAGTGACCCCCCACAAGATGTGTATATAGATAGATATATCTCTCACCTAGTGACTAATGCAAGTGACCCCCTACAATACAGACACCTGAGGGGCCCTGATAATAATAATTGTGCATATATCTCCCAGTGTCTGCAGCCAGTTTGCCCTACACTTATAGATGGCCCCCTCCCCTTATAGATGCCCCCTCTCTACCCCCATTATAGATGCCCCCTCCTCCCCCCCATTATAGATGCCCCCTCTCCCCCCCCCTTATAGATACCCCCTCCCCTTATAGATGCCCCCTCTCCCCCCCATTATAGATGCCCCCTCTTCTCCCCCCCTTATAGATGACCCCCCCCCCCTTATAGATACCCCCTCCCCTTATAGATGCCCCCTCTCCCCCCCATTATAGATGCCCCCTCTTCTCCCCCCCTTATAGATGACCCCCCTCCCCTTATAGATGGCCCCCTCTCCCCCCCCCCCATTATAGATGCCCCCTCTTCTCCCCCCCTTATAGATGACCCCCTCCCCTTATAGATGCCCCCTCTCCCCCCCCATTATAGATGCCCCCTCTTCTCCCCCCCTTATAGATGACCCCCTCCCCTTATAGATGCCCCCTCCCCCCCCATTATAGATGCCCCCTCTTCTCCCCCCTTATAGATACCCCCTCCCCTTATAGATGCCCCCTCTCCCCTTATAGATGCCCCCTCTCCCCCCCCATTATAGATGCCCCCTCTTCTCCCCCCCTTATAGATACCCCCCCCTTATAGATGGCCCCCTCTCCCCCCCTTGAAGATGGCCCCTCTTCTCCCCCCATTATAGATGCCCCCCTTCTCTTCCCCCCATTATAAAGCCCCCCCCCTTTCCTTTATGCTAAGCAGTATTTAAAAAAAACAAACAAACAAACTCACCTGACAACCCGCTCCCCCGGCGATCCTCTTCTTCTTTAGGTGCTGTCCCCGGCTGATGCGCGGCTGCCGGGGGTGTCCCGTCCTATCCCCGGCAGCGCGGCGCGTCAGTGTACGCCGGGGCTGTGACTTCTGACACAGGAAGCGTCTCTGACGTGCGCTTCCTGTGCCGGAAGTCAGGGCCCCAGGCAGCTCACTGATGCGCCGCGCTGCCGGGGATAGGATGGGACACCCCCGGCAGCCGCGCATCAGCCGCGCATCTTAAAGAGACAGCGCGCCGCCGCCGGGGCCAGTCGCAAATGGCGCCCAGATTAATAAATCTGGGCGCCATTTGCAAAATGGCAGTCGCATTGGCGACCATTTTGGTCGCCATCTGGAGCCCTGTACTACCACACACTGTCAAATACCTTCCACATACTGGCAAATACTACTACATACTGGCAAATACTACCACATACTGGCAAATACTACCACATACTGACAAATACTACTATATACTGGCAAATACTACCACATACTAGCAAATGCTACTATATACTGGCAAATACTACCACATACTAGCAAATACTACTATATACTGGCAAATACTACTACATACTGGCAAATACCTTCTACATACTGACAAATACTACCACATTCTGGCAAATACTACAACATAGTGGCAAATACTATCACACACTGGCAAATACTACTACATACTGGCAAATACCTTCTATATAATGGCAAATACTACTACACAGTGGACAATACTACTACATACTGGCGATGGCAGCAGGGCCGGCTCCAGCTTTTTGTGGGCCCTCGGGCGACAGAGCCTCGGCGGGCCCCTTTGAGGAGCAAATCATGGAGAGACAGGTGAGGAAAGATTTGCAGCAAAAGAAACATGCGGCTGCTGCATATCTTTCTCCTCCTGTATCTCCTGATCTCTCCTGCATGCAGCTCCTGCTGTGTGTGTGTGTGTGTGTGTGTATATATATATATATATATATATATATATATATATACACATGCGCACACACACAGAGCAGGAGCTGTATACAGGAGAACTAGCAGCACCAGCATGATTATATATATATATATATATATATATATATATATATATATATATATATAAACATGGTGAGACCCCTAGTTCTCCTATATACAGGTCCTGCAGTGATATACAGTGTATGTATGTATATATTATATATATATATATATATATATATATATATATATATATATATATATATACACACTGAACATTACTGCAGGACCTGTATATAGGAGAACTAGGGGTCTCACCTTGTTTATATGATAGAGACAGAGAGACAGAGAGAGATAGAAGATAGATAGATAAGAGATAGATAGATAGATAGATAGATAGATAGATAGGAGATAGATAGATAGATACATAGATAGATACAGATATCTAGTTGTTTTGTGTATAGAGGTCCTGCTGTAACATATATATATCCTGCTGTAATAGATATATATATATTACAGCAGGACCTCTATACACAAAACAACTAGAAACCAGCACATACAGAACACTTAGTTTGCAGAGCCTACCGTGCTGCCCTCTATCAGGTCAGGTGTCCGATCACATGACCCGTGACATCATCAAATGTCCTACACACTCAAAGGTCCTTTCCTACTCGGCTGTAGGGAAGATTTGTGAAGGAAGACAGGTGCCCGGGGGCCCTAGTATGTATCGGCGTGGCCCCTAACCGTCACATGCGGCCTCTAGGGGCCCAGTCCCCTTTGTTACTACACTTTTTTTTCTTTTTTACTAACAAAAAAATGTAGTAACAAACGGGAGTGGGCCCCTAGAGGAGCTGTGGGCCCCGGCATTTGCCCTAGTTGGCCGGGTGCTGACGCCGGCCCTGGATGGCAGGTATGCACCAACAGAGGTCTGCTGGCGACGCTTCTTTCGGATATGGTAGGTACTGGTACGGCAGTAGTCAGGACTCGCAGCAAAAGGAAGATGTGAGTCGTAGTACAATTAAACACTTTAATGCACAACAACGGGTTTCAAGATCACCCTCTTCATCAGTTCCAAGTATACAGTAGTAACAGGGTCATTTATATACATACAAACATTTAAAAAAAAGGGGAACTGCAATAGCTCTGTGATTCGTGTCATCAATAAAAGCCAACCCGACCTCATACTTAATTTTGGCATTGTAGGATTGAGTGATTAAATCAATAGAACTACATAGAGAGGATAAGAAACACATTATATCGATAAAAGCAAGAGAATTACTTATTAATACATCATGTCAGTTTGCTTCCCGCACTGGGAAAGGAACTATCTCATAAACACTCACTGTCATGGAAACTAACGGGAGCTATTATAAAGTGATTTTGAGAGAGGATACAGGGTGTATGCTGCGCTGCAGATAGGTGAGTATGGTTTTTTTTACACAGAGGAGATGCCTACATAGGTGGGAGGGGCTAACTACCAGTGGAGATGCATAACATGGGGATGCTATCTGCAGTGTGGGGGGAAGCTACATGGGCATTACCTACAGTGGGATGCCTACAGTGGGAAGTCACCTGTTCCGGCACCCGCACAGAGCCTTGTCCCACTAATGGACCCCCCGGCTGTCTTCTGAGCTCCCCACCAGCTATGTCATGACCAGGCTGATGGATGCCCACACTCCACCAGTCTGTGACGGGGATCCTGGGTCATGAGCTCCATGATGCAGCACAGCACAGGCTTCAGTAATGGTAAGCATAGTTTGTTTTTTATTTTCACCCCATTCCCTGCCCGTAATGATTTTTTTGTTTCCGCCCCTTCTTTAACTATTAGATTACCTATAGGGGGGTACAACTAAATTAGCGAATGCTGTCTGATGGGAGGGGGCTATTTACAAGGGAAAATACCTACAGGAATGCCCAAGGGGGTGAGGGCTTACTACCAGGGGGATTAACTGCGGGGGGTGGGGGGGTTACTACCTGCTGTGAAGGCTACCTGCAGGGAGATTGGCTACACTGGGGACACTACCTACTGGGGGAGCTACCGGCACAGGGAGGCCAACTACTATATAGATGCACAGGGGGCTAACCAACTATATAGGGCACAGGAGGGTCTAACTACTATATACACTCACCGGCCACTTTATTAGGTACACCTGTCCAACTGCACGTTACCACTTAATTTCTAATCAGCCAATCACATGGCGGCAACTCAGTGCATTTAGGCATGTAGACATGGTCAAGACAATCTCCTGCAGTTCAAACCGAGCATCAGTATGGGGAAGAAAGGTGATTTGAGTGCCTTTGAACGTGGCATGGTTGTTGGTGCCAGAAGGGCTGGTCTGAGTATTTCAGAAACTGCTGATCTACTGGGATTTTCACGCACAACCATCTCTAGGGTTTACAGAGAATGGTCCGAAAAAGAAAAAACATCCAGTGAGCGGCAGTTCTGTGGGCGGAAATGCCTTGTTGATGCCAGAGGTCAGAGGAGAATGGGCAGACTGGTTCGAGCTGATAGAAAGGCAACAGTGACTCAAATAGCCAACCGTTACAACCAAGGTAGGCAGAAGAGCATCTCTGAATGCACAGTACGTTGAACTTTGAGGCAGATGGGCTACAGCAGCAGAAGACCACACCGGGTGCCACTCCTTTCAGCTAAGAACAGGAAACTGAGGCTACAATTTGCACAAGCTCATCGAAATTGGACAGTAGAAGATTGGAAAAACGTTGCCTGGTCTGATGAGTCTCGATTTCTGCTGCAACATTCAGATGGTAGGGTCAGAATTTGGCGTCATCCTGCCTTGTATCAACAGTTCAGACTGGTGGTGGTGGTGTCATGGTGTGGGGAATATTTTCTTGGCACTCTTTGGGCCCCTTGGTACCAATTGAGCATTGTTGCAACGCCACAGCCTACTTGAGTATTGTTGCTGACCATGTCCATCCCTTTATGACCACAATGTACCCAACATCTGATGGCTACTTTCAGCAGGAGAATGCGCCATGTCATAAAGCTAGAATCATCTCAGACTGGTATCTTGAACATGACAATAAGTTCACTGTACTCAAATGGCCTCCACAGTCACCAGATCTCAATCCAATAGAGCATCTGGGATGTGGTGGAACGGGAGATTCGCATCATGGATGTGCAGCCGACAAATCTGCGGCAACTGTGTGATGCCATCATGTCAATATGGGCCAAAATCTCTGAGGAATGCTTCCAGCACCTTGTTGAATCTATGCCACGAAGAATTGAGGCAGTTCTGAAGGCAAAAAGGGGTCCAACCCGTTACTAGCATGGTGTACCTAATAAAGTGGCCGGTGAGTGTATATGTAACTACTATATGGGGGCTCAGATTGAGGCCTTTCTAGTATGAAAGGGCTTCAAAAGGACCTAACTACTGTGAGGATACAAATAGGGCCTAAATACTACTTGCCATAAAGTGGGTGCTGTTACAGTGTGGAGCAATATAGATGGGGACTTGGATGGTGCTGAAGCAAACAGCCTGAGATGTTTGTCTGGTAGGTTTTGCAGAGATGAGTTATGACCGAGAGAAGTCTTCATAATGACCGTGCCTGATGGAGAAAAAGAAAAAATGAGCGACTCTAATCAAAGAAGATGCCCCCGTGAGCCACTGGATGTAACTGCACTGTAATCACTTATACATAGTGCAGAGTCTGTATATCATTGATATATATCTCTGTATGGGTCAGTGTTTGGGGGGACACTGGTCTTTGTAGAGTGGATGTTATTTAGTAATGGTATGGTGGTATTAAACACCATGTGGTGGTAATGAAGCAATATGTATTTTTTATATATATATATTGGGAGTTTACTGGCCTTGATATACTATATTTTAATTATGGTCAGGTGGGTATAAGTCACTATGAGGTGATACTATTTGTTTAATGTATACTGATAATATGGGTCTTGGATTGGTCAGTAACAGTGTGATATTATGATATGAATCTACTTTTGGCTTTTGCAGTGTATGGAGCTACACTATGATTGTATACCTCCCAACTATTGCTGGGAGAAGAGAGGGACATTCACAGCAATGTACCACACCTCCATAGCCACAGTAGCGGTCTTTGGCACCAAGCACCCCAAGCAATCGCTTGGGGCCCCCAACATCCAGGGGGGCCCCCACGCCCCGCTCTTCTCTTGTGCTCAAGACCGCAAGACCGGGCCACTGCCCCGCTCGCTGCTGTGATCTGAACTGTAACTATGAGCACTCGTAATGAGCGCTCACAGTTACATGCAGCAGCACTGACAGGGCGGGAGCCATTGGCTCCCTTCCTGTCAGTCACTCTTGTGGCCGCAGGAAGTGTTTGCCCTGCGGTCACAAGTGGCCGCTCTGCGGTCACAAGTGGCGCCAGGACAAGGGGAGCGCGGCCACAAGAGTGAAGAGAAGAGGAGACGCCCGGACCCAGGTGAGTATAAGTGTTTGTTTTATTGTGTTATATACTATATGGGATGGGGAGCACACAGGGGCCTGTGTAACTGGGGGAGCGCACAGCGGGAGTCTATATAAATGGGGGGAGCACACAGTGGGGCTATATAAGGGGGAAGACACAGGGGGGCTATATATAACTGGGTCAGCACACAGGGGGTCTATATACTACTTGGGGCAGCAGAATGGGGTCTATATACAACTGGGGGAGCACACAGGAGGTCTATATCCAAGTGGGAAGCACACAGGGGGGTCTATATACTGCTGAGGCAGCACACAGGGGTCTCTATATAACTGGGGGGCACACAGAGGTCTATATACTACTGGGGCAGCCCACAGGGGGTCTATAAACTACTGGAGGAGCACACACAGGTCTATATACTACTGGCGGGGCACACAGGGGGTCTATATACTACTGGGGGAACATACAGAGGGTCTATATACTACTGGTGGTGCACACAGGGGGTCTATATACTACTGGGGGCAGCACACAGGGGGTCTATAAATAATGGGGAGCTAACAGGGGGTCTTTATATAACTGGGGGAGCACACAGGGGGTCTATATATAACTGGGGGCAGCACACAAGGGGTCTATATACTGCTGGAGGAGCACACAGTGGTCTATATACTACTGGGGGAACCACACAGGGGGTTTATATACTACTGGAGGAGCACACAGGATTCTATATCCAAGTGGGGGAGCACACAGGAGGTCTATATCCAAGTGGGGGAGCACACAGGGGGGGCTATATACCACTGAAGGAGCACACAGGGGAGCTATATACAAGTGGGGGAGCACACAGGGGGTCTATATACTAGTGGGGGAGCACACAGGGGTATACGCAACTGGGGGCAGCACACGGGGTATATATACGACTGGGGGCAGCACACAGGGGGTCTATATACTTTTGGGGGAGAACACGGGGGGCTATATATAACTAGGGGAACACACAGGCGTCTATACACTACTGCGGGAAGCACACAAGGGGTATATACTACTGAGGGGAAACACACAAGGGGTATATACTACTGGCGGCTGCGCACAAGGGGTATATACTACTGGGGGCAGCACAGAGCGGTCTATTGTTGTGGAGTGCCTGTCAGGAGGGGGGGGGGGGGCAAGACTTAACTTCGCTTGGGGCCCCAGAAATGCCAAGACCGCCCCTGCTTACCTGTCCATGTTCCCGCACTGACCAGAGCCACTGCTGATACTTCCTAACCTGTCTTTGAAGTGACAGACCGCTCAGCCAATCACTGGCCGCAGTGCTGTCCCGTCTTGGCCAGTGATTGGCTGAGAGGCCTGTCACTGACGTTAATGATGTCCGTTCAGCCCTTGCTGTACGATAATCTAGCAGATCGGCGCTCGCTAATCAGGTGTATCGGGCCGTGTAATACCACCCTTATTTTTTCCTGCGTGATATGTGCATTAGCTCTACCTAGGCATCTGAGCGGTGTCTTTCTCCAAACTAGAACCAACTATATATAAAGCAAGTAAGTAATTAAGGCAATGGCACACCAATGTGTCAAAATGTAGAAACAAAAAAAATAATATAGATGATAAATGCATCAAAAAGCGCACCAATCTCTACCACAGCTTGCACACCCCAAGTGCATGAACCGGTATCTGCAATGTAATAACAAACACAGGAGTAGCGCAATGCAGGTAGAAGGCACAAAAGCAAAATAGAAAAAAAGAAAAAATTATTAGGCTAGATGAGAACAGGATGAAGGCAAGGACATGGACAGAGGGGAAGAGGCAAACAACATATTACTACGGCCCACTAACGTCCCACGCGTTATGTCCTGCTCAATCCCTGAGGAAGTCCTGGGAGCAGGGCGTAACGCGTTGTTACATTGCACAGGCACTTTGGCTATTATTTAGTTGTGATATACAGGGGGATGGACAGGGGGATATAAGGGGGATGGGCAGCTACTTCATAGGGATGGCATGCACATGGTTCTTTTGGCGTTTACATATATGATGATGATGGTGTTATAAGGAATGAGACATTCTTTGGAGTTTCCCTACTCCTTTATTGGCCATGAGAACATGATGACCTGTCATGTCTCTCTGTTTAGTGGTTTTTATTTGTTTTTTGAAAAAAACTTTTTTGGGTGTTATTTGATGAATTACGAATAAAGATATTTTCTACACATTGGTGTGCCATTGCCTTAATTACATACTTGCTTTATATATAGTTGGTTCTAGTTGTCTTCTTGTACGTTGGCTTTGTAGTACCCGCTTTTTACCCAAAAGCTGCGCATCTTCTCTTTTTGGTAGTTTAACCAAACCAGTCACAGTCCTGGGCGGTAATCGCACCTCTTGGGGCATGATAGACAGTCAGGGAACCTGCTCGGTCACAGGGAAGCCGGATGACATCTTGCGGATACGCCGACACACCGGTGACCCAGCAGGTTCCCTGACTGTCAATCATTCCCCAAGAGGTGCGATTACAGCCCAGGAACTGTGACTGGTTTGGAGAGTTGTATTTTGGCAAGAGCTGAAGAGCCAGTGGTTGGGAAACAATGATTTAGGAGGACAGTGGCCCAATTTATCTAGGGGTGCAGTGACGGGGGGCATTGTCACAGTTCTTAAGTGCAAAGTTATTTTGCACCAAGAGAAGGGCTAACTACAGACTAAAGCACAAGGTGCAGCTCACCTACAGATGGGGGGCACAAAGAGGGCCCTGTTACTGTTTGGGAGCTCTATGCCATCATGTATTGGGCTGTAAAAAACTGCAACATATCCTCCATGTCTGAACTCACCCTACATCATTCTGAGAGGCCATAAAAGCCTATTTCACATCTGACATTGTATAGTGGGTGACATGGCTAAGGCTAGGTTCACAATGCGTTTTATCCTATACGTTTAACGTATACATTTTATGGAAAAAACGGATGCAACTGCCGATGCAATTGTGTGCCATCCGGTTGGATCCGGTTTTTTCATTGACTTGTAAACAACAACAACAACAACAACTTGAAACAACAACCTGACAATGTGTCTGGGCATGCTCATGACATCACTACGACAAGCAGTAACATCATAATATAATTGGTGATGTCATCCAAGGGCCCTATAAAAGAAGGTACTGAGCCCCAGAATCTCTGTTCTTAGGGACTCACTAGCGATCACACTGTTGGTACTACCTTGCTTTCTGCCTGTGTATACTGATAGTCATTTCTAGTGTTTTCGATTTTCGTCAGTCCATGGAGAGAGAGGAGAGGATTGACAGGGAGCTTGCCATTTTTGGCAACCTCCTGTGCTATTTGGTTCCAATCCTGGTCGGCTGTCTTTCCACCAGACAACCACTCAGCATGATTGAACCCTTCATCAACCCGCTGAGCTGGGGCAATTTCATCAGCGACCCGCTCAGCTGGGACAATATCACCTCGGGCCTGCAGTGGCCAAACAGCACCATCAGAGACCAGACCAGCTGTAAGATTACCCCGAAACTGCAGAGACCCAATTACACCACCAGAAACCTGCAGCGTCCAAACACCACCATTGGAGACCTGCCCAACTGTGACCTGATGTCCATCACCAGTCATGTCCAGAGCGCAGCAACTGCCTTTACTGACCTGCTTAGCTGGCTAACTGCTGTTAGTGATGTGCTCAGCTGGACATCCACTACCAGTCGCCTGCTGAGCTGGACTTTCAGTAATAGCGCCCTGCTGACCTGGATCACAGCTGCTGTAGAGAGAGTGAGTGTGATCACCACCACCTGTGATTACATAAACTGGATCTGCAGCACTAGAGACCTGATCGCCTGGACAACCACCCTCACCCGCAGCAGCTTCCTGGAGATCTGGATGACCACAGCCGCCTGGATCACCAAAACTACCACCGGTGAGTTGACAGCATTTATTTCCACCGTCACCACCAGCGATCTGCAGGCCGCACTGAGCAGCATAAGTGAGAAGCTGGTGTGGATTTCCACAACCCTCCAGCTTCTCACTTGGCTGACCAGTCGCTGCAACAGGTGCGCTTGGCTGATAACTGCGGGTGAGGCGTTGTCCTGGATGAACACCACCAGCAGGATGCTGATCGGCGCCCTACAGGGCATCAGACTTATCGTGCGATGTCTCTCCAGTACCGAGGAGCTAAGGAAATGCCTGGCCATCATATCCGAAGAAGTGCTCAGCGGCTTCCCTGCCACCACCACCACAGCACGCTCCGAGGGACATCCCTACCGCCGACAGCGAATGATTTAAAATGATGGAACATCACCAGGGGCCTGCAGTTCCATCAGAGAGCAGCCCAGCTGGAAGATTACCACCAACCTGCAGAGGCCCAATTCCACCACCACCAATCTGCAGCGTAGCAACTCCAGCACCATCAAAATGCAGAGCCCAAACAACACCATTGGAGACCTGCCCAACTGGAATATGACCACCTGTGACCTTATTTCCATCACCAGCCATCTCCAAAGTGCAGCAACCACCTTCACTGACCTGCTTAGCTGGATATCCACCACCAGCCGCCTGCTGAGCTGAACTTTCACTAATAGTGACCTGCTGACCTGGATCACAGCTGCTGTAGAGCCAGTGAGTGTGATCACCACCGCCTGTGATTTCATCACCTGGATCTGCAGCACAAGAGATCTGATCATCTGGACCACCACCCTCACCAGCTTCCTGGAGATCCGGATGACCACAGCCACCTGGATCACCACCACTACCGCCGGTGAGCGGATCACGTGGATTTCCACCATCAGCACCAGCGATCTGCAAGCAATCACAGCGAGTGCGACATTGTCCTGGACTATAACCACCAGCAGGATGCTGATCTGCTTCTTACAGAGCATCAGACTGATCCTGCGATGCTTCACCAGTACCGAGGAGCTGAGGAAATGCCTGGCCGTCATCTCCAAGAAAGTGCTCAGCGGCTTCCCCGCCGCCACCACCACAGCACGCTCCGAGGGACATCCCTACAGCCGACAGCAAATAATTTAATAACTTTAATAAAAGTTTTTCTTGTTGCCAAAAATGTGTATTATTCTTTGTCACTATACATTGTAGTAAGGTGTGCAAGGGTGTAAGTGTGTAATAATGATAATGTGGGACACTAAAAAACACCATACACCACCTCTCTTACCCTGTACCTGTCAGCTCTGCCCCCCCCCCCAAAGATGGCCGCTCTGCCGTACTCACCGTTATTGTGTGAGGTGAGGAGGAAAGGGGAACTACAACCATGGTGGACGGCACACAGGAGCGCCCCCTGCTGGTCACTCTCCTTCTCCAGCTCTTCCCTCTTCCACTGGCTGTAGGAGTATACGCTGCCCAGACAAAAACACCCGGTGGGGTCTCAGTAGATTTATCCTTGTTTCCAGATAGTAACCAATCACAGCTCAGCTTTCACATATTATTTGCCCTGGTAAAGTGAAAGGGGAGCTGTCATTGGTTGCTATGGGCTACTAAGGGAAATGTATTGTGCTGTTTTATAGCAAGAGACCCATAGCAACCAATCACAGCTCAGCTCTCATTTCTTACATTGCTCTGGGAACAGGAAAGCTGAGCTGTGATTGGTTGCTATGGGCAACAAAGAGACTCTTACCATTAGAAAGCTTAAGGCTTCGTTCCCACTGAGCAAAACTAGCGGAATTCCGCAGCGGAATGCCGTTAGCCTCCCTCTCATAATGGGAGTCTATGGGAGGCGCGCGCTCCTGCTCTGTCCGCGCCGAAGAATGAACATGCCTTCACACGTACCGTATCGCTGCGTATTTATCGCTGCATATTTATCGCTGCGTTTTTTGTGCGATTTTTACATGCAAGTTTTGATTTTCGCATGATTTTAATGTGAAAATCAAAACTCGCATGTAAAAATCGCACCAAACACGCAGCGATAAAAACGCATCGATAAATACGCAGCAATACGGTACGTGTGAAACTACCCTTAAAGGAGATCTTACACATAGTGGCACCGACCTGCAGCTGCCTCATATGTTCTGTGGCTGCAGATGGCAGCAAGTGACAAGTTCAGGTGCCGCCCCTGATTAGTGGCCACTCACCCCTCATATGTGGCGCCATATTATAAATGTGTTTGTGGGGGGGGGGGGGAGCCTATTAACGTTGATACGTGGCGCCACATTACAAATATACACATATGTGGCGCTATATTGTAAGTGTGTGTGTATAAAATGCTTTCCCCATACATTGTACAGGATAGGGTCACTTTAGGGTCTATCCTGTTCCTATAATACCTAGAGACCGCAGAGCAGCAACCACTCCTCCTGATCTTTTGCAGCCATGCACTTTTAAGTCTGGGTTCACACAGCGTTCTGTGACACGGCCGGTGTCAGTGAACTTTAGCCTGCCCGCTACCGCAGTACTGGTAAGACAACCTTAATTTCTATTGAATTGGGATGCATTGGGGTGCATCCGTGTGTGCCTGCATCCTAATTCACCATTGCACACAATGGAATAGTGTGGCTGGAGCTGCACTCTCCATTGTGTGAACTGACATGTCAGTTTTCGTTGTGGCCACTTGCAATCCCGGCTGGAGAGTATACTATGTGTATAAACTCTGGTCGGGATTCCATTGTGTGCAGCACAATGTAAATTCTAAATTAATCACGTCCGTTGTTGCAATTTGCTTAATTGCCAATTTACGATGTGTGAACTTAAGCCCCTATTCCACGGGCCGACTTAAGGAGCAAACGAGCGCTCTCAGCTCTCAGTGCTGCCCGGGTGATCGCTAGATCGTCCGGGCAGCCCATAGCATACAGCAGCGTCTGCTGCCGACGGAGCGACGGCAGCAGATCGTTGCTGTATCAGTCGTTTGTCTTTCAATGTTGAAAAACAAACGACTTCAACGATCAGCCAACATGAACAATGTTGGCTGATCATTGCCTTCTATTTCATGGGACGATTATCGGCCGTAACGGCCGATAAACGTTCCGTGAAATAGGGCCTTTAGCCTAAAGGGGAAGGTGTGATCAGAAAAGAAGGAGAGGGAGCAGCGATTAATACTCATATGTGGCGCTATATTATAAATGGGGGGGGGCACATCCTTTAATGTTTGAGACCCATGAAAAGCATGCAGCACTGTTTGTATAGTGATGACAGTCCCATCTCATCATATATTATTAGGCTCTGTAATCTATATTTATGATTTTATAACTTCTTGCGAGTGTATGGACTAGCATGAAAATCAAGAAGATCTAATCCTTGTGTAAACAGGTAACTTGTGTCCAATAACAATATTGTTAAATGGCCGCACAAACTATACAGGGATCATTCAGGAGTTCCTGTCGCTCAATAAATTGTGCTGTCTTAGGGCATTGCAAAGAGCGCTGATCTCACTGAGCGTCACTCATTTGTGGCCACAGATGGCCGAAGATTATTAAAGTTACCAAACAGCCCAGATACGTCAGGACATTCCCAATTTTGGGGTGCTGTCCCAGAACACACACAGTGACCCACAATACCCACCAACTCCACTGCTGCCCTGTGTTAATTAATGTTGCTGCATCCAATGCCCGACAATCCTATGCAACGTTAATTACCATTCTCTGGATGACACAGGCACAGAGAAGCTGTGCCTGTGTCATCTGCGGCGGGTCCCAGCTGTCAGTGATTGGGATGGCTGCCACACAGAAGGGACACAGAGGGGAGGGCTGGCACAGAGGGAAGGGGTGGCACCAAAAAGGGGTACAGAAAGGAGAGGACTGACAGAGGGGAGGGCTATCACAGAGAGGGGAGGACTGGCACAGAAAGGGGAGGACTGATCTGAGAGGGGACACTGAAAGGGGAGGGCTGGCACAGAGAGGGGGCAGAGATGGAAAGGCTGGCACAGAGAGGAGAGGGCTTGCACAGAGAGGGTAGGGCTGGCACAGATGGAATAAAATACTGTAATAAAATTAGTGATGTGTTGCCCTATGATTGTGGGAGAAGTATTTGGGTATTGTTGGTGTCTTGGGACGCGGGTGTGGTTGGGGCATATCTATGTCCCTCTTTACACTCAGCCAAAGTTAGGAGGTATGAATTATTATGTCTGATAGGACCCTTACCCAATGTTTTGAATACGTAGGAGGCAACTACACAGGGTTTGTAACACATCAATTGGTGTGCGGGCCCACTGTGCTACCCAATCGGTTTGGCTAGGTCGCTTTTCAAGAGTGGCCTGAGTATAAGTAGTGGCCTGCCAGCAAGGCAGTGGAGTTAGGTCCATACTCTGGCAAGTGGCACAAGTTCAGGGTCAGCCATGTGGATCAAACATAGGGGGTCAGCATATGCAAGGTGTGATGTCCCACCACGGTGTTGCTGGTATACACACCCTTCGCAAAAGCCTGTACTCTAAGTAAATGTGGTGATGCAGTCGTACCTAAGTTTTGCCACTAGATGTCGCTAGTATGTATATCATAAATCTGTGTATTTCACAGCTGTAGTATTCAAGGGGTTATTGTTCTTTGTGATTTATGCACCAATGAGAGCTCTTTCCTCTTAAATAAAGACACAACTCCATTGTACATAATACTCATGTTTTTTTATTTTTGTAGTGAAGCCTATAGTTGTGTACAGTAGTGGTGTTTGGCACCAAGCACCCCAAGCAATCACTTGGGGCCCCCATGCCCCGCTCTTCTCTTGTGCTCAAGACCGCTAGACAGGGCCGCTGCCCCGCTCGCTGCTGTGATCTGAACTGTAACTATGAGCACTCGTAATGAGCGCTCACAGTTACATGCAGCAGCAGCAGCACTGACAGGGCGGGAGCCATTGGCTCCCTTCCTGTCAGTCACTCTTGTGGCCGCAGGAAGTGTTTTCCCTGCGGTCACAAGTGGCCGCTCTGTCCTTGTGGTGTCGGTGCTCCAGTGACATCACTGGAGCATCGGTGCCAGGACAAGGGAAGCGCGGCCACAAGAGTGAAGAGAAGAGGAAACGCTCGGACCCAGTTGAGTATAAGTGTTTGTTTTATTGTGTTATATACTATATGGGAGGGAGAGCACACAGGGGCCTGTGTAACTGGGGGAGCACACAGCGGGGGTCTATATAAATGGGGGGAGCACACAGTGGGGCTATATAATGGGAAAGACACAGGGGGGCTATATATAACTGGGGGAGCACACAGGGGGCTATAGACTACTGGGGCTTCACAGAGGGGTCTATATACTACTTGGGTCAGCACACAGGGGGTCTATATACTACTTGGGGCAGCAGAATGGGGTCTATATCCAAGTGGGGGAGCACACAGGAGGTCTATATCCAAGTGGGGGAGCACACAGGGGGTCTATATACTACTGGGGTAGCACACAGGGGGTCTATATACTACTGGGGTAGCACACAGGGGGTCTATATACTACTGGGGTAGCACACAGGGGTCTATATACTACTGGTGGGGCACACAGGGGGTCTATATACTACTGGGGGAACACACAGGGGTCTATATACTACTGGTGGGGCACACAGGGGGTCTATATACTACTGGGGGAACACACAGGAGTCTATAAACTACTGGTGGGGCACACAGGGGGTCTATATACTGCTGAGGCAGCACACAGGGGTCTATATATAACTGGGGGGGGCACACAGGGGTCTATATACTACTGGGGCAGCACACAGGGGGTCTATGTACTACTGGAGGAGCACACAGAGGTCTATATACTACTGGAGGAGCACACAGAGGTCTATATACTACTGGCGGGGCACACAAGGGGTCTATATGCTACTGGGGGAACACACAGAGGGTCTTTATACTACTGGTGGTGCACACAGGGGGTCTATATACTACTGGGGCAGCACACAGGGGGTCTATATATAACGGGGAGCTCACAGGGGGTCTATATATAACTGGGGGAGCACACAGGGGGTCTATATTTAAATGGGGGCAGCACACAAGGGGTCTATATACTGCTGGAGGAGCACACAGTGGTCTATATACTACTGGGGGAACCACAGAGGGGGTTTATATACTACTGGAGGAGCACACAGGGTTCTATATCCAAGTGGGGGAGCACACAGGAGGTCTATATCCAAGTGGGGGAGCACACAGGGGGGCTATATACCACTGAAGGAGCACACAGGGGAGCTATATACAAGTGCGGGAGCACACAGGGGGTCTATATACTAGTGGGGGAGCACACAGGGGGTATATGCAACTGGGGGCAGCACACGGGGTATATACGACTGGGGGCAGCACACAGGGGGTTTATATACAACTGGGACAGCACACAGGTGGTCTATGTACTTTTGGGGAGCACACAGGGGGGCTATATATAACTAGGGGAACACACAGGCATCTATACACTACTGGGGGAAGCACACAAGGGGTATATACTACTGAGGGGAAGCACACAAGGGGTATATACTACTGGCGGCTGCCTACAAGGGGTATATACTACTGGGGGCAGCACACAGCGGTTTATTGTTGTGGAGTGCGTGTTGGGGGGGCTCAGACATAACTTCGCTTGGGGCCCCAGAAATGCCAAGACCGCCCCTGCATAGCCATTTCCCCATATCCACATTACCTATTACCATTATATAAGAAATGTATACTCTATGCCCTCATATAGTAGATAAGCCACCTCTGTGCCTCCGTATAGTAGTTAGACTCCTCTGTCTTCCCCTTTTAGTAGTTAGGCCTCTGTAGTAAGCCGCTCTCCCCCCACATATAAGCATTGTCTCCTGGTGGTAACCCCCTCACACACACACATATAGGCATCGTCCCCCTGTTAGTAATCCCCTCTCCCCTCACATATAGCCATTGTCTCCTAATAGTAAGACCCCTTCCCCCATGCCAATTCTTTGCGCGGAGAGCATCGGGAGCAGAGGCACACAAGCCCTCCCATAGAGACACTGTGGGACACTTAGGCAGGCGGGATTCTGCCGCCGATTTTACTCAGGGTGAACATACCCTTAGCGGTGCTGTCAGTAAGCTCTGAGGACAAACTGTGTGTGCAGCTGGCTTCTTCACTGGCAGCCTGTCAGACCCTCCCTCCTCTCTGGTGAGTGTGTCACTGGCTGCCAAACCAGGATGCTGCTGAGCTCACTGGCAGACAGTGCTGCTGTGGTAAAAAGACAGGTTACACAGGCCCATGCACACAGAGGAATGATGTAGAGCACAGACACCGGGGCCCATCAGAGAATTTTCCATTGGGCCCTGATATTTGTCCTGTACTTCAATTGGAATGGTCTCTCCAGTGCCTGGCTGCATAGGTGATTTGTGACTTGTGTTGTTTGGCGGCAGCTTTTTCCGCCGGTGGTGCCTGCTGGATTTTGGGGGGGCCCTTTGCGTTTGGTCCTGCGACATTAGGGTTGCAGGGCCATTCTATGGCCTCCCTTCCCTGCTTTTGCACGCTTTGCGGGGTTGGTGGTCGCTGACTTACACAGTGGTGAGTTAGTGTAGGGACCCATGTGAACCAGGAGACCGGCACGTGGTACATGGGGCAATATGGTTTTATCAAATTATATACCAACATCCTGGCGTTAGTTTTTAAATGTAGCTGAGTGGCATTAGTGTCAGTCATAGGTGTGATGTACAACAGCTCCTTTCTCTTCAGGTCGTATTTTACTTTTCTCCCTTTTCTGAGCAGTTGGCACTCCCCTTTGTAAGACCCACATGACCCAAATTAGAAGGAGTCACCTGTGCACACATGTTAAGTACCTCATATCTTTCCCATGCTACCTGCAGGAGCTATGGTGAGTACAAGATCAAATTCACATTTGTGTTGTTTGGCATCAGCTTTCTCCACCGGTGGTGCCTGCTGGGTTTTGTGGGGCCCTTTGGATTTGGTCCTGTGACATTGGGCTTGCAGGACTATTCTATGGCCTTCCTTCCCTGCTTGTGCATGCTTTGCGGGGTTGGCGGTCGCTGACTGACAAAGCGGTGAGTTAGAGTAGGGACCCATATGAACCAGGAGACCGGCACTTGGTACATTGGGCAATAAGGTTTGATCAAATTATATACCAACATCCTGTCGTTGGTTTTTAAATGAAGCCGAGTGGCATTAGTGTCAGCCATAGGTGTGATGTGCAGCAGCTCCTTTCTCTCCAGGTCGTATGATATGTTACATAGTTGTGTCACTTTATACATACCAGAATAGACGTATACCTATAGATGAACACACAAATATATTCCTATGTACCCTAGCTACACACCATGTCACAGCTATTGATAACAGGTACATACAATTAATGTTCCCTCTAAGGTTGGGCAACTGCTAAAAAGGGTGTTAACTGGGTGAACTAAACAAACCATAGTAACGTAAGTCCGAAAAGTAATACTGTGTACTCCTGCAGTTACTGACGGCATTATATAATTATATAAGGGCCAAATATTTCCACCACACCATGCCTCCTCTATATCTACCTCCAATACCAATACTTCTCTGATCTGAGTTGTTCTCTTTTCCTCTCCTTCTCCTTCTGACTCAGAAGGCCATAAAGACTTCCCAAATGTAACTCGTCTCTGCAGACTATGGCGCCTTCATTAGTGTACAATACGATAATAATGTCCTCAGTAATAATGCTCCAGCTGTGCCACCATGTAATGCCCTCTCTGTGCCCCATATAGTGATAATTAAACATGAGCAAATCAGTTAAAAATTTGTTTCACCAGGTTTGCGAATATTCGCGAATCACATGCAAACGAAACTCAATAAGGCTGGGTTTACACTACATTTTTTTCATCCGTTTTTTTAAATCTGTTTTTGCAAAAAACGGATGAAAAACTGGCGGAAAAAACTGATGCAAAAAAGGATCAAAATGGATTCGTTTTTTTTTAACGGACACAAAAATAAGGTTGACCACGTTTTTGTGTATGTTAAAAAAACTGATCCGTTTTGATCCGTTTGTTTTTAATAATGGAGTTCAATGAAAAACCGTCAAAAGGGATGCACACACATGAATCCGTTTTTTCCATCCGTTTTTTTTTTTCTTTCAAAAAGGGATAAGAAAAACGGATTGCGAAAAACGTAGTGTGAACCGAGCCTTAAATATCCTAACCATTATACCTACAATGGTGAGACTATTAGACTATGTTCACACCACATTTTTTTTAGCTCTGTTTAAAAATTCGTCTGTCATTTTCAGTCTATAATAACGGACGTCATTTAGCTGTCTGGCTGCCTCAGTGCAATGACGGCTTTTGGTACATTATTCTAGTTTAGGGTTACTACTTGCCCTTTGGGTGTATTTTTAATTGAAAAGTCCATTGAATTTAATAGTAAAAACAGTAAAAAAAGAATGAATGTGTGTGATTACAATAGACTGTTTTCAATAGATGTCCGAAAAGAATTGACATAATCAGTATTTTGATATCTGCGCAGATAACGTCCGTTATTTTATACATTGTGTGCATTGGACGTCCGTCATCCCATTTACTTCAATGCATTGCATTGAAGTCAATTAAATCGCAGCAATAACGGACCTTTTTTGTTAAATAGAAAAAGCGGCTGTCTTTTCTGTTTTTTTTATGTTGTGTGAACATAGCCTTAGGCCCCATTGACACCTCCGTGTCAGTTTTTACTGTCAGGAAATCCTGATCAGGAGGCCTCAAATGTCATCAGGAAAGTATCAGGATTTCCTGACAGTAATCCGTTTTTACCTTCAGGAAAACATCAGGAAAAACCTTCAGGATTTCCTGATCAGAAGATAAAAATGGGAGATATAGTTCTGCAAACTTGATGGTCACAGCTTGCAGAACTACAACTCCCGTAATGCCCGGCTGACAGGTTATGATGGGAGTTGTACTTCTGCAGCCTGTGGCCATGCAGGTTGCAGAAGTACAACTCTCATCATGACCTGTCAGCAGGACATGGTGGGAGTTGTACTTCTGCAACCTGGATGGCAACCTGCCGGCTGCTGCTGGGCGAGGGGTCCGGGTCGCTAATCTGAGGTCCGAAGGGGGGATGCTGGGCGAGGGTTTCAGGCGGGGGCGCTAACCTGAGGTCCGGGGGGGGGGGGGATGCGGGGCGAGGGGTCCAGGCGGGGGGCGCTAACCTGAGGTCCGGATTGGGGTGCCACTGGGTGAGGGGTCTGGGTGCGGCACCAGGAAGCAGGAGCCGGGGGAGCAGACGGGGACGGCAGCAGCGGGTGATTACCAGCGAGGCACCAGGAAGCAGGAGGAAGCAGGGAGGTGAGTTATACGGGTGGTGGGGGCTGTGCAGGTAATCCGGAATCGCGGGAACTTTCCTGATGTACATCAGGAAAGTGCCCGTGATTCCGGCGCTCCCATAGTGATCTAAGGGGGCGTTCGGACCGGAATTCTGGACAAAAATAGGACATGTCCTATTTTTTCCGGATCTATTTTCCGGAACGGACACCCTTTCGGAAAAATCCGGAAGGGTGTCCGTGACCAATTAAAGTCTATGGGTCCGGAAATCCGTCCGGATTTCCTAATAGGAAATACCAATTTGTTTTTCCGGACGTGTGAAGGGGGCCTTACAGAGTAATATTTTGTTCAACAGCTATTGTTGTGACAGTGTAAAAAATTTGAAAATTTTTAAAAATGTCAATCAGCCAGTCAGTCAGTCGATTTCCGCCCTGGACAGCAGTGGACCTTGGTGGATCAGCGGCATGAAATCTATAAACTTTCTAATAAACCATTTAACACGTTCCGATCCCCCTTCAAGGACCCTTTCACATCCCCTTGTGTGGAACCCTTTGTTTGTTTAATTGGCACCAAGTGTCAATTTAATTTGGATTTATTTAACCCCTTAACGACATCGGAAGTAAATTTACGCCCCTGCGCCCTGGTACTTCGCGCAAATGGACGTAAATTTACCCCCAATGTTTCCCTGATCGGGGAAGATGGCCTGCTATAATGTATAGCAGGCCATCTCTGCTCGTCGGCACGGGGGGTGATTAACCCCCCCTGTGGTGACGATCGCTGCGATCGGCTGATCAATACAGATCAGCCGATAGCAGCTGAATACAGTGACCCGGAAAGCAATGGCGATTGGTGCTGTCCGAGACAGCACCAATCACCATTAGTGTGCTCCGGGAAGATGGTGCCGGTGCCACCCCCACGATCGCCGTGATAGGCTGGCCAATACCGGCCGGCCCATCACGGTGATCATACTGTAAAAAAACAGTGTTGCCGGGTTCTGCACCCCTCAGCTAGGTAGCTGACGGGTGCAGAACAGGTGTGTGTGGTGTAGGTGCACCATACTCACCTGATCCCGGCGTCCGGAGCAGCGATCAACGGTCCGCGCGTCCTCTTCTCCTCGTCGGCGCGACTTCCGGGTTCGGTCGGGTCCAACGTCGGAAATCTTCAGAAATACTCGGGTTCAGCGGGCCTCGGCAATCTCCGGCAGCTTCGCTCTCCTGCCCCCTAGCGTCTTATCAGTGAATATTATTCACTGATCAGTTGCTTTGGGTTAAATTTTTTTTTTTTTTTACCCATTTTTTTTTTCCTTTTCATGCGCCCTAACGCTGCACGTAAGTGCGCCGCTAATCAGCAACTCCTCCTTTTTGGCGTAAGGACATTTTTTCCCCCTATATCCTACCGCCACAGTCTGCATTTATCAGCAGCTCCTTTCTTGGCGTAGGTATATTTTTTCTTACTGTAAAAAAAAACGTAAAAAACACTACACTACACAAAATAAAGTTTTACACTACACCACTACACATTTACATACCCCATATACCTATCCCTATATAAAAATGGCCCCCGGGGTGTTTTCTGCGGCGGACGCATACGCTATTATTGTGCCCGACACCGAAACAGCCCGTGAGGATCAATGGGGGATCCTTCTTTCCTCCATTCATCCTCATCCTCATCATCCAGTGATGTGTCTGGGGGTAGCGTAGCGTACACTGCCCCCCAGACACGTCTTTTCCGCCAGTACCGTCCCAATAAGAGATAACGGTATGGCTTGAAATTCTCCAAACTCTGTGAGAGTACCTCAGGGTACGCTTACAGATTTAGGGTACGTGCACACTGCGGAATGGCGAAGGATAACCCTTTGTGCATTCTGCAGCTGGCACTCGCCGGCAGACTGATGCGGGCGCGTGTGTCCACCTGTGTCATAGACTCCATTCAATGCACGGGCGGATTCCGTTGTCCGTCCAAAGAATGAACACGTTCATTCTTTGGACAGAGGGCGGAATCCGCTCGTGCATAGAATGGAGTGTGACACGGACGGAGACGCGCGCCCGCATCAGTCCGCCGGCGGGTGCCAGCTGCGGAATGCACAAAGGGTTATCCTTCGCCATTCCACAGTGTGCACATACCCTTACAGTGTATGAAGGAAGGGACACCCGAATCCAGCCCCCAGATGCGCCCCCTCCCCCATCCTCCGAGTTAGTGGGAAGATCGTTTGGGAAACTGATCTTCCCACTGCTGGATAAAGGTTACCACCTGTACGGGGACACATTTTATACCAGCACCCCCTCTTCTGGTCCCTCGCTGCCCGAGCTACTGTAGCTTGCGGCACGATCCGAAAATATCAGAAGCCGTAATAAAGCCCTAATATTTAGCAGCCATGGAGCGGACCCAGCGCTTCTGGATATGAAGGACCCCGTATCGTACCAGGGCAACATTTTCCAGGTGACGTCCCCCACACTGGAAAACGGGAGACCCTAGAAGAAGTGCAGAGTGTGGCGTAACAGGGGTATCAGGAAGGACACCATTTTCCAGTGTGACGCCTGTCCGGCCTCTGCATACTGGATCGCTTCAAGGCGTACCACACGTCATTGGAGTTATACATTTTCTAAATTCTCTCCCTTATTCCTATTTCAGGGGTCACGTTGATCCGGGGATTATTTTGATTGCCTTTATGGAGTCAGGAAGGAATTTTTTCCCAGTGATGAAGCTACTGTCGTCTGCCTTACGAGGGTTTTTTGCCTTCCTCAGGATCAACAAAGGTTGAATTTCGATGGACTTCTGTCCTTTTCTACCTTATAAACTAATAATTGGCCTAATACCCCCAAATAAATAAAAAATTGTCCCTTTTCACTAGCCAAATAGGTATGGCCGCCATTCCCATTAGAGGATGCCATGTTGCAATTACAAAGCCTCTGTGTGGCCAGGACAGTGGGAACCCCCCACAAATGACCACATTCTGGAAACTACACCCCATAAGGAATCTAACAAGGGGGGCAGCGGGGATATGGCCCCCTGGTGACGGGCACATTTGTGCCGTGAAAATGAAATTTTTTTTTATTTTCACGGCACATGTTCCACATATGTGCCCAGCACCAGTGGGGTCCATATCCTCACTGCACCCCTTGTTAGATTCCTTATGGGGTGTAGTTTCCAGAATGGGGTCACTTGTGGGGGGTTTCTACTGTCCTGGCAGCACAGGAGCTTTGTAATTGCGACATGGCCTCCATCCTCCATTCAAGCCTTTAAATGGCGCTCTGTCCCTTTGGTGGCTTGCCCTGTGCCCATATGGCACATTATATCCACATGTGGGGTATTTTCGTACTCAGGGGAAATTACCCTACACATTTTGTGTTCATTTTCTTTTTTAACCCCTTGTGGAAATGGAAAAAAAAATCTACATTTAGTGTAAAAAATGTTTAATTTTTACACTAAATCATTGATCTTGTCTTAATTTTTTCATTTTCACAAGGGGTTAAAAGATTTAAAAAAAAAAACACAATGGGGGAGATTTATCAAAGGGTGTAAAATTTAGACTGGTGCAAACTACCCACAGCAACCAATCAAAGCTCCTCTTTTCTTTCAGCACTGCCTAAAGCTGAGCTGTGATTGGTTGCTGTGGGTAGTTTGCACCAGTCTAAATTTTACACCCTTTGATAAATCTCCCCCAATGTGTAGAGCAATTTCCCCTGAGTACGAAAATACCCCACATGTGAACATAAAGTGCCAGGCGGGTGCATGGTAAGCCTCCAAAGGGAAGGAGCGCCATTTGGTTTTTGGAGGCTGAATTTGGCTGGAATGGATTTTGAGGGCCATGTTGCGTTTAAAAAGCCTCTGTGTTGCCAAGACAGTTGAACCCCCCCACAAGTGACCCCATTATGGAAACAACACCCCTCAGGGAATGTAACAAGGGGTGTAGTGAGCATATGGACCCCACTGGTGACGGGCACAAAAGTGGAACAATGTGGCATGAAAATGAAATATTACATTTTTTACACTAGGGGGCTAGGTTCACACTATGTAACTGTGCGGCTGTATTTTTTATGCGGCTGTAAATGTGCGGATGAAAGTACGGCCGTGGGAAAAAATAGACATGCGGCTCAAAACATACGGTCATTTACTTTGAAATCTGGTTCAACTAAAAATAACAAATAAAATCTTAAGAAAGTGATGCAAACACCTCTGGATGCATCTGGGAAAGCAGGGAACACAGTTTACATGAATTGCTATTACCGGGGTTTGCGATCCTCTGCACTAATGCCGATGTCTCTCATGGTTAATCTATTAAAATAATAAAACACATTTTCGTTGTAATAAAGTGCCTTTCGTTGTTCAATAATTAAATTTAAACTAATCCATCATTTTGCAATTAAATATACTGTTAAAATAAATATATATATAAATAAATGTATATCTATATATATATTTATTTTTTGACAGTATATTTAATTGCACAATGATGGATTCGTTAGAATTAAATTATTGAACAACGAAACTGAATTTATTTAATCGAAAATGTGTTTTATTAATTAAATATTTATTAGTACAGGAAGCTCCATAAGCCGTTAATTCATATTGCCGGCAAAAGAGCTTTCTGTACTAATCATCACTTTACTTTAATGAAAACATCAAATGTTTCTTCTAATTATGTTATCACAATAGCATTATTAGAAGAAACATTTAGAATTATATGTGCACTCAGCTGATTGGCTGATCGGCTGAGCGCACATATAATTAGCGGGTCCGCAGTACAGTCACTTCATTGTGCTGCGGACCAGCGAAGAGGACACATCGGGGTGAGTATAGAGCTCTCCCCACCCCCTCCCCAGCACTGCACCCCTCCCAGCAAGGAAGGGGGGGTCAGTTAACCCCTTCCTTGCTGGGATGGGTGCAGTCTGACATCAGTCTGGCCCCCAAGGGGTTAAGGGGGATGCAATACATCCTCCCTTAACCCCTTGGGGGCCAGACTGTAAGCAGCGATCTGTAAAGATGCTGCATACTGTAAGGTGCACAACACCGCTCACAATGATGGGTGTTGTGCTCCTGTTTGTGTGTTTTTTGTGTGTTACTCCCTTTTTGTTTTTCAGATATCGGTATCCTGTGGATTACATCGGATTACGTGGACTACGTCGATGACCAGCGTTTTTTTAATGTTTTTTTTTAATAAAATGGTCAATGAGGGGTGTGGGGGTGTTTTTATTTGAATAAAAAAAATTTTTAACTTGTGTCTTGTCTTTATTTCTTTACTTTATAGACTTAGTAGTGGAAGCCGTCTAATAGACGGAATCCATTACTAAGTTGGGGCCTAGTGTTAGCCGGTATAAAATGGCTAACACTAACCCCCTATTATTACCCCAGTACCCAATGCCACCAGGGGTACTGGGAAGAGCCGGGTGCCAGTGGTCCCGGAGCGTCAAATTTGGTGCTCCTGGACCGGGCGGCAGCAGGCTGGTAAGATTTAGGCTGGGGAGGGCCTAAACCAATGGCTCTTCCAATGGCACAATCGCTTTGTAAATGCGACATGGCCCTTGAAATCCATTCCAGTGAAATCCAGCTTCCAAAAGCCTCCTTCCCTTTGGAGGCTCGTCCTGCGCCCGCTTGGCACTTTATGTCGACATGTGGGGTATTTCCGTACTCGGGAGAAACTGCGCTACATGCTTTGTGTTTTTTTTCTTTTATCCCCTTGTGAAAATGAAAAATTAAGGCTAGAACAATGTTTTAGTGTAAAAAAGTGAATTTTTTCTTTTTTACACCACATTGTTCTGAAAATCTGTGAAGCACCTGTGGGGTCCAGATGCTCACTGCACCCCTTGTTACATTCCTCGAGGGGTGTAGTCTTCTAAATGGTGTCCCTTTAGGGGTGTTTTTTTATGTTTTGGCACCCCAGAGCCTCCGCCAACCTAAAGTGGTACAGTCAGAAATGACCAAATATGTCGAAGACGTTGAAATTCACTAGGCGCTCCTTTATATCTGAGGCTTGTGGTTGCGTCAAATAGCGCAATAGGGCCACATATGGGGTATTTCTATAAACTGCAGAAACGGGGCAATCAATATTGGGGTGCATTTCTCTGGTAATAGGTTTATAATTATGAAAAATATTGGATTACAATAAAATCTCTGCACAGAAAATTAAGATTTTCACATTTCTTACACACTTAGCTTTTATTTCTGTGACTCCCCTAAAGGGTAAAAAAACTTTCTGGATGTGCTTTTGCAGAGTTTGGGGGGTGCAGTTTCTGAAATGGGGTGCTTTGTGGGGCTTTCTAACATACAGGCCCCTCAAATACACTTTCAACCTGAACAGGTCCCTAAAAAAATCTGATTTAGAAATTTTACTGAAAATTTGGAAATTTGCTGCTAATGTTTTACGCTTTCTATTGTCTAAAAAAAAAGAAAGATAGTTTAATAAATGCCGCCAACATAAAGTAGACATGTTGCTAATGCTACTCAATATATATATTATGTGGCATAACCATTTTCTGTATAAGCAGAAAAGTTTAAAAGTTGGAAAAATGCAATTTTTCACGTTATTTTGGATTTTTTCATAAAGATTCATTATAAGTTTGACTCCAATTTACCAGAAATGTAAAGTACAATATGTCACGAGAAAACAGTCTCAGAATCAGCCTGATAGGTAAAAGCATCCCGAAGTTATTAGTGAATAAAGTGACACAGGTCATATTCATAAAATTTTCCACGGTCCTTAAGACCATTTTAGACTTGCATATGGGGTTATTGTGAATAAAGAGGTGTGGCGTGTTCAGACACATGAATTTTTTGAATATTTGAGGTCACCTTGGGTTGGGAAGATGTGTCTTACTGAAATATACCACCGACTGCTCAAAGTGAGGGGAAAGGGATATTTACGGAAGGCAAGGGAGAAATGGGAACTTAGAATTGGAATTATTGCAGATGATTTGTGGACAGATATTGTTGAGGGCATACATTCTGTGTCGTTCAACTCCTTCCACAGGCTGATACAGCTTAAGATTTTATATGGTCTCTATCTATCTCCGAAGGATTTGTGTAGGAGAGGACATAGACTAAACTCTAGATGCCCAAAGTGTTCAGTGGATTAAGCAGACTTTTTTCATCTTATATGGGGTTGCTTTAAAATGCAAGATTTTTGGACTTCAGTTAAGAATTACATTGAGGGTGTTATGGGACCAGTGGTGGGAACTGACTCCCCTAGGTTACTTTTGGGGGGGTATAATAACGATGGTTTGATGGGATCCTTGCTGAATAAATTGGATTTGGGGATAAAAATGTATCATGGTTATTAAGATGTATTGGGATTGACAAGTGGATGGCTAATGTGCTTGCGTTATCTTAGATATTTTTCTTTCTTGTCTTTTATTTGTAATTTTATCTGAATAAAAGATATTAAAGAGAAAAATCTGAAGCATCCACTTGATACATCTCTGCTACATGTCATTTTGTTTTGCAAACTTTCCACAGACTTCTGACAGATGTGACAAGATAAAATGTCACTAACAGATGCCCCCAGCATACCTGCTACAGATATCCCATTAGAGTGGTAGTCTCAGATATCCCTCAGAGGAGTGCCAGTCACAGATATCCCTCAGAGTGCCAGTCACACTCACAGATATCCCTCAGAGTGGCAGTAACAGATATCCCTCAGAGTGCCAGTCATAGATATCCCTGAGTGCCCGCCACAGATATCCCTCAGAGTGCCCGCCACAGATATCCCTCAGAGTGCCCGCCACAGATATCCCTCAAAGTGCCAGTCACAGATATCCCTCAGAGAACCCGCCACAGATATCCCTTAGAGTGCCAGTCACTGATATCCCTCAGAGTGCCAGTCACAGACATCCCTCAGAGTTCCAGTCACAGATATAATTATACTGACACACACATACACGCACCTACAGCTTCCCCTCTTCCCCTCTGCAATCAGGCTGATGCTGCTCCATATTATAACTTTGAGGACCTGTGGGCCATGTAAATCAGGTCCTTCACCACTCTCCCTCTCTGTGTGTAGGAAAATAGGCTGAAGGCTGAATTTCAGCCCCCTTTAACTTCAGCAGAGCCCCGTCTGAGGCATAGACTTCACTCTGCATCATGGATGCCTACCTCCTAACTTTTTCCCAAAAGAGGGACACTTGTGGACACTTGTGGGTCACTCTAGGAAAATTTTACAGACATTTCTATACTTTTTAATTCAAGGATGCATTCACACATACGGGATCTGCTGCAGATTGATGCATGCATTTACTTACATTGATATCTGCAGCAGATTCTGTATGTGTGAATTTATCTTTAGGTCCCATTCACACATCAGTAACCCTGTCTGTAATTGCAAACCTGCAACTATGGACAGGATTAGGAATGTGTTTGCAGTGACCCACTGTCATATAGGTGACATGGATGCACAATGGCTTAATCATTTTTTTTTGTGGCATTTGGGTCTATTATACAGTAAGACACCAGACACTTTCTAGAGCACCATAGAAAGTTTATTAATGCAAATCTAATTCCTAGGTCAAAAAGAGTGACATGTAAGGGGCAAAGAGGGACAGGGGGATCTGGATCAGAAGTAGGGACTGTCCCTCCAAAAGAGACAGTTTAGACAACCATGGGGCCTCCCAGGAGGCCCGGGCCACAGGCAGCCACCCAAACTGCCCGCATTATAATTCTCTCCTGCACATATCCCTCAGAGTGCCAGTCACAGATATCCCTCAAAGTGCCAGTCACAGATATCCCTCAGAGTGCCTACCTCAAATATCAAGAACAAAATAAAGGACAGCGCTCCATAGCTTAAATCTCCATAGCTTAAAAGTAACTTAGGCAAGTTAAATGTATGACATTTACTACACTTGACGAGATCAGTCTCAAAACGCGTTGTGTATGTTTTTTTATTATACTTTACATGGTAAAGTACCCCCAAACGTAGAAACGTTGCCTTAATAAGGCCAAGATCACAAGCCACCACAGGCTCTGTACAAAGTCTCTGTCTGCAAATGTCCCTTTAAATGAAAGCACTCCTGACGAGCAATTGCAGTTATATAGTTATGACTACACTTGATATCCAATCAAAAGTTTGCTATGGTGCCCAGCCATTTCTAGTTACACCCCTAGGCCTATGGCTATGAAGCAGTGGCTGGGTTCAAACTGAGCAGGAGGGATGTCAGGAAAGAGTTGAATGGCAGGACTTTGCATTGCCACTTAAAAGGAATGTACTATCATGTACTGGCGCAAGAATATGGTGGCGTGCTACTTTTTAAAAAAAATTACGCCTACATGCTGTGCTCTGTGCAGTTTTCCTCTTGTGCACCATCCCAGCTCTATGCACTGGAGGCGGGACCGGAGCTTCCCGGTGTGACAGTATGCCCTCCCCTCTGTGATGCACCTTCATTAGAATCAACAGGGCCGGGTAACAGAGGGAAGGGGATTTGTCACACTGGGGGGGTGCCAGGCCCCTCTCCAGTGCATAGAGCTGGGCCGATGCACAAGACAAAAATAGCGCAGAGCGCAGAAGCCATGCATTGTTTTTTTAAAAAAAGGACCACATCACCAGAACCCCAGTTCCTACAGGATAATGTAAAAAGAAAAAATGGTGTACCCGATGGTACATTCGCTTTAACTCTTTTGATCCATAGCATATGAGCTGGCACCACCAGTATTAAAGAGGAACTCTTTAATAAAAAAAATATATATATACAAAGAGGCGGTGTGTGTGTGTGCAAGTGGGGGGTTCATGAACAAAATAGAGAAAGTACACTTACTGTACCTGTTCCTGTGCCTCCGTTGCGCCGCTCTGGGGTCTCTTAGACAGACGCCGGAAGTCATTTTTGCCGGTCTTCTGCATACGTCACGGCCCCACTGATGGATTGCCTGCTGCTGAAGGCCGTTGGCATAGAGCACAATTTCTTTTCCATTCAGTAAGCAGCAGTGCACTACAAGGACACCTTTGTCAAATGTATTTTGGGAACAGGAGATGTGGGCACAAGCATAGGCAAGTATACTTTCTTCATTATGTTCTCGCGACTCCCTTCCTTCCTGTATTTTTTATTTTATTTCATGGGAATTCTTCAAGTGCTAATCTGCGCAGCTCACGCTCCAATTCCTTCTAGAACTGGCAAAAATAGACTGCACTTCACAATAAATTAATATACAGTTATTTATACAGACCATTGTGAACTGTAGTGTTCTGCTGTGTCTTCAGATGCACAGTAGCCTTTTTAGTGACCATCACATGATCACTAGAGGCTGCAGTGCAGCGGAAGAAGACATACAGACAGGAGCAGGAATGGATATATTCCCACATTGTGTTTTTTGTTAAAAACACAATGTGAAAACACAGCCTTTCATGCACAGCATAACCATTTAACTCTATTCTGGCAGACTGGGCAACTAGCATTTAAAATATATGCATCTGGCTCAACAGGAGCTGAGCCATGGCTCTATATCTTTGTAAGATGCTGCATAATCTGTTGGTGCTATATAAATAAAATTATTATTATTATATATCCATAGAGCACAATTTCTTTTCCATTCAGTAAGCAGCAGTGCACTACAAGGACACCTTTGTCAAATGTATTTTGGGAACAGGAGATGCAGTAGCTGATGCTGAAAACAGTGCTGAAAACAGCTCCTACCCAAAGGAGGGGGGTGGCAGTATCACTTTATTAAACCTCTTCCCCTGTGTGTCATTGGGAGGTACATACCTCTTAATAAATCCGGCGAATAAATGCTGTCTTTGAGGTCATCGAACCCCCACCCCGACTTGCTGGACCCCTCGCAAGCAGGATGTAGATATGTATATTGGCAAAAGGTCACAATTATTCTAACAAACCAGCCGGCTGTACAATTTCTTGAAATTTTTTGCTACTACACTACACCAGGTGCAGGGATTGTGTAAACAAAATCTATACAACCCGAACCTATAAGTGCATATTATAAAATCAGGTGCATGTGATAAAACTGAGAAGTTTCTATGTTGCAAATTTTAATCAACAGACTGGATTGCTGCCAAAAGCTGTAATGATTCTTATAGATTCTTATAGAGTATTTTTGTAATGACCAGGAGTGCTATAAAATGGCCTGTCCATATAATATGTGCAATAAAGCTAATCTGGAGGGAGTTATTTATTTTTTACTATACCAGTAATAATTTGTCCACATTTATAGTCACATTTACAGGCAATGCTATTTCCATCCTCCTCGTTATGTACGTTGGAGACTTTGCTTACAAGTTTCTTTTTCTGTTCCTCTTATGGCTTTCGCATTCTTATTTTTGCACTTGTTTGGTATATTGCTTAATTGAGAAACCTCCAGTGTCTCAACTCAACAAGTGTTTTTTTCTGCTTTCTTTTGGAATCATTGCCAACCTGTATGGAGAAAATACATATTGCTTGAAAACAGTGGAGGCAAGCGAGGCATCCTATTTTAATAGATAGCAGGCGAGATTCTAAAAGCAGTCTGCACAGTCCAGGTGAGGAGGTTTCCGCTTGGAATTTCTGCCTGTTTTCCATTGTTTGAGTGGCCCCTTAAACATAATTTCTTAAAGACAAAAAATCTGATCGAAACAAAAAATACTTAGCACACCTGTCACCACCGAGGGCTTCGAAACACAGTTTGTATGGAGTCTGAGCACAAAGTGTTTTGCAGGTGGGGTTTTCTGGTCTACTTAAGTGTATCCCCATTGACTAGGTGTTCCTTTTCATTTATTGACAGCTGGATGGCACTTTTAGCTTAAATGTCCAATGACAGTAATTTTAAGTGTGTGTTTATTCATTGGGGGCTTTCTTTTCTCGAATACTTTAAAGAAAAAGAAAAGTCCTGCTACAGTTACCACCGTCAGTGGTCTGTGCTTGGCCCCTCAGAGTCTCTGAGTCTTTAAAAGTGCCACTGCTGATGCTGCCACTTCCAGGTGTCCGTTCTAGGCCTTCTAGGTCTAAGGCATTGCCCCTAATAGTGCTGTCACTTTAGAATGTCTACTGCTGTTCTGGGGGGCATCATTTTACGCCACTGATCCCCTGGCATTCAATGCGATATATGAAGAAAAGGTAAGTATACACTTCTGATCCACCAAGGTCCACTGCTGTCCTAGGAGACTACTTGATTTGACGCCATTGATCCACCATTATCCACTGCTGTCCAGGGAGAATGCGTAATTTTACGCTTCTGATTCACCAATGTCCAATGCTACCCAAGAAGAAAAGGTAAGTATACACTGCTGATCCACCAACATCCACTGCTGTCCTAGGAACAAAATTGATTCAAAGGGAATCTGTCAACTGTAATTCATGTTCCAGACTGCTGACACTGTTAGATAGCTGTTAGGTCATGGAGATGTGCGTCTGCCCCGTCTCCCCCCCCCGCACTCCCCGACACAGTAGACCTCAGACCAGTCGCCCACCCCCCTAAAAACCCCAAACTTCCCTCTTCAGGAGTGCCAGCAGCCACGTCCACGGTGCATAGGACAGGGCTGATGACACTTGTAGTGCGTCTCCCCCCCGCGCGACAGCAGACCTCAGACCAGCGGCACCCCCCCCACCCAAGTACCCCATAGCTTACCCCCAAACGTCCTCTTCCTCAAGGTGCCTCCCGATCTGTACAGAGAGGAGATACACATCCTCCTGAGCTGCGGCGTGTCCCCGCTCTCTCTTTTTCCGATGCTGCTGTACGGGAGAAGAGACAGAGCGGAGAGATGCCGCAGCACAGGAGAATATGCATCTCCTCTGTGTGCGGATCGGGGGGCACCCGGGGGAAGGGGATGTGCTGGGGTAAGTTATGGGGTTCCTGGGGGGGTCACTGGTCTGAGGTCTGCTTGTCCAGCGGGGGGATGGGGGCAGACGCACTACAAGTGTCAGCAGCCCCGTCCTATGCGCCGTGGACGAGGCTGCTGGCACTCCTGAAGAGGGAAGTTTGGGGTTTTTAGGGGGGGCGGGCGGCTGGTCTGAGGTCTACTGTGCCGGGGAGACAGGGGGCAGACGCAATACAAGTGCCACCAGCCACGTCCTAAGCGCGACGGGGCTGATGGCACTTCTGATAGGGGTAGTTTGGGGGTCTTTAGGTGGTGTGGGTGTTCACATGGGGGCTGCTGGCACGGGGGCAGCTGCACCACAAGTGCCAGCAGCCCCATCCTATGTGCCGTGGATGGGGCTGCTGGCACTTGTGATAGTTATTCTTACTATGTAATTTCTCCATACACTGCGCCCCTGCTAGAGGCTTTATAGGAATTACACCCAGCCCTGCTCTGGTTCGGTTCGTGACCTCACTGGTTTTTAGAAAAACTGAAGTCTGCCTGATCTACTAAATTGAGGGAAATAGCACTTTATGTGCATTTCCCATAATAAGTGTATATTAGAAATTTGTCTAACTTTCCCTAATTAATAACATATCAAAAAATCATTTTGGCCGGACTTCTCCTTTAAAGAGGACCTGTCCCCCCCCGTGCCGGGGTGACAGGCTCCCAACCCCAGCTAGATCCCCTTAAACAGACCTTATCTGGCCGAGTCCCGCTCCCGGAGCCAGTTCCGGGACGGAGATATCCCGGTCAGAAGCCGGCGCGATGAGTCCCGCTCCATTCATTCTCTATGGATGCCGGATCTATCTCCACGGCGCGTGCGCCGCCTTCTGACCGGGATATCTCAGTCCCGGGACCAGCTCCGGGAGCGGGACTCGGCCAGATGAGGTCTGTATAAGGGGATCTAGCTGGGGGTCGGGAGCCTGTCACCCCGGCACGGGGGTGACAGGTCTCCTTTAAGAACGGAGCCTAAAATGGCCTTTCAGGAATATGACGTGTGTCACTTTATCCATTAAGAACTTCAAGATGCTTTTACCTATCCTGCTGATTCTGAGATTGTTTTCTCGTGACATGTTATACTTTATATTTCTGGTAAAATAGAGTCAATACTTACAGCCTATCTTTATGAAAAACCCCAAAATAACGTGAAAAATTGCCTTTTTTCTAACTTTGAAATTTTGTGCTTGTAAGAAAAAGGGTTATGCTACATAAATTAGATATTAAATAGCATTAGCAATATGTCTACTTTATGTTGGCAGCATTTATTAAACTTGCGTTCAATTGTTTAAGACAATAGAAAGCTTCAAAGTTTAGCAGCATTTTTCCAAAGAGGGAGAGGGTGGCAGGACAGAGGGTGGCAGGGGAGGGGAGAGGGTGGCAGGAAAGATGAGGGTGGCAGGAGAAGAGAGGGTGGCAGCGGAGAGGGGAGAGGGTGGCAGGAGAGGGGTGGTAGGACGGAGGGAAGAGGGTAAGAGGAGAGGGAAGAGGGTAAGAGGAGAGGGTGCCAGGACGGAGGCGGCAGGACGGAGGGTGGCAGGACAGAGGAGAGGGTGGCAGGAGAGGGGCGGCAGGATGGAGGGGAGAGGGTAAGAGGAGAGGGTGGCAGGGGAGGGGAGAAGGTGGGAGGGGAGAGGGTGGCAAGAGAGGAGAGAGGGTAAGAGGAGAGGGTGGCAGTGGATAGAGGAGAGGGTAAGGGGAGAGGGGCGGCAGGACAGAGGGGAGAGGGTAAGAGGAGAGGATGGCAGGACGGAGGGTGGCAAGACGGATGGGAGAGGAGAGAGGAGAGGATGGCAGCAGGGAGGGGAGAGGGTGGCAGGAGAGGGGCAGCAGAGGGGAGACTGTAAGACAAGAGATGGTGGCAGCAGAGAGGGGAGAGGATGGCAAGAGTAGAGTGTGGCAGGTAAGAGTGTGGCAGGATGGATGGAGGCAGGAGGGAGAGTGTGGCAGCAGGGAGGGGGTGGTAGCAGGGAGAGGGTGGCAGGAGAGGGTGGCATCAAGGAGGTGGTGGCAGGAGGGAGCGGGTGGCAGGAGAGAGGGTGGGTGGCAGCAGAGAGGGTGGTAGGAGAGAGGGTGGATGGCAGGAGAGATGGTGGGTGGCAGCAGAGAGGGTGGGTGGCAGCAGAGAGGGTGGGTGGCAGGAGAGAGGGTGGGTGGCAGCAGGGAGGGTGGGTTTCAGGAGAGAGGGTGGGTGGCAGGAGGGAGGGTGGCTGGCTGCAGGGAGGGTGGCTGGCAGGAGAGGGTGGGTGGCAGCAGGGAGGATGGGTGGCAGCAGGAAGGGTGGGTGGCAGCAGAGAGATACACCGCACACTGCTCCCATCATCTCCTTCTCAGCTCGCCGATTCCGGCAAGCAGAGAAGGAGAGAATGGGAGTAGTAGTATAGATCGCCCGTGGTTGGCCGGTCGGTGGCTACGGGCCAATCACGGGCGTTCGGGGGCCGGAATCAGCAGCCATCTTCACCAGAGCGCGGCGCTCCCTTAAAGGACCCGCGTACCAGTACGGCATGGGTCCTTAAGTGACAGGATTCCATGCCGTACCGGTACAGCATGGGTCATCAAGTGATTAAACAAAACATTATTCTGTTATAGTCCCACTATTGTAGCTACAATGGTTTGGTTATTTTATTGAGATTCGTTTGCACGTGATTCACAAATATTTGTGAATCCAACCAATATTTGCAAACCACGCAACATGAATTTTTGACTGATTTGCTCATCTCTAGCCAAAGTATCATCTAAACTTTTAACTAAATGATTAGTAAAGTTTCTTCAAAACACCAAGCAGGTTCCACAAAGCCTATGGTAAACTTTGGTGGGGGTAGATGGGACAAAGTAAAAATACAAGGTCGATTCAGGCGTTACCTGGATGTAGCATATTCAGATCCACAAACAAGGATTTCTACTCCAGTACTCCAGGCTTCTTGTCTACTCCCATCCATTTCCGGGGGAGCTCTCTTTCACTTTTATTCTTTTATTCTACACTTGAACCACTTGCAGGATACTTGTTAACCACTGGAGACTACAGAGGCATGGAAGTAGGGCCAGAGAGGTAAAATTGATGTGCTTTGCAGATGACATGCTGTTGTTCTTGGCATCACCTCAGAAACACCTGACTAAAGTATTAGACATCCAGATTTACTCCAACACATTCTCTGGATACAAGATAAATATATCTAAATGCCAACTACTACTTCTAAACTTAGCTTCAACTCCACAAGGTTTTGCACCACCAGTAGAAGTCACACACTCTGACATCATATACCTTGGAACTGAAATAGGAAAAAATGTTTCTATGTTAAAGAAATTATGGACTTCTGTTAGGAAAGAATCAAAAAGAAACACAAAAGAGGGAAACATTACCATCTTCTTTCTTTTGAAAGGTGCATATTTTAAAATGATTAGGCTTTATTTGCCACCAGAGGCAGACACCAGATTCATTTGACTATATAGGGTCCATTGAGTTTACATCTAGTGTCCGTTCATTTAGCGTAAAAAATAAAATTGTTGATTGGCCCTGCTCATGAGGAAAATAAACTCATGCCTAATGTAGATTAAAAAACATTAAACTCACATAGCCAAAATTTACAAACACATGTGAACTTGGACATAACAATATCTACAACATGCTCAAGTAAAAGAGTCCCACAAGGGTTTAGTTTGACTCATCACCGGATATGCAGCAAAAACCCACGAAACAGAACTGGGTAAAATGGAGTTAAACATAATTTTCAGACAGTGTGGGAAAGCCAATAATACAATAAACAATGGAGAGAAATTGATTGTAGAATCCTGTAAAAGACTACAGAAATGCTCCAGTGCACCATTTACATCAATTTGAATTTGGTAAGCCAAGCCTACCAGAGGAATGTCCACAGATCAAACATGTGGCAAAAATATACTGTATAGTATATAATGGAAACTCACCGACTGCTACAGCAAGCAGGAAATCTTATAATGGACAAAAACAATGGGCAGGGTTGATTCTACCTTCTCTGCTGCGGTAAGAGCTGAAATAGCACCCCCCCCCCACTCCGAAAATCAAAAGTAAGGAAGTTTTACATGCAGTAAATAATCATACTGCTCCTGAACAAAGCCCACTATACTGAGATCAACATCATATAAGCTGCAAATAATACCAGATATCACCACCCCATAGTAGCTAAATATTACCACTACACAAGAGAAAACTAATATCGCCACATCTTCATTACACTACCACTGCTTAATGATTGAACATCACTTTGACTGTCCAGGGAATTGTAGTTTTGCAACAGCTAAAGGGCCTAAGGTCATCAGAGTTGTTCACTTTCTCTATTCTTCTCCATTTGGTCAGGAACATAATTACTTGCCATGAATTGTCCCCGCAGCATCTATCAGAAACATTTTATGCTCCACACCAGGGGTGTAACTAAGACTCATGGGGTCCCATAGCAAAAAACAGTATGGGCCCCATGAATCTAAATGTTTAGGGGGTTGTGTATGCGAGAGCATCCTCCCCCGGACGGCAGTCAGAGCAGAGCCGCTCTGAGAGCCACCAGGGACAGGTTGTGGGGAAGGGTCATCTGTGAGAGCTGTACCAGGGGTAAGAGACGGAGCTATTACCATGGAGGCAGGCCACGCTCTGACGGGGTGGAGCAACACGGGCACCCCTGCAGCACTGGCCTATAGCAACTGCGTGGCCTGTCTCCATGGTAGCTACCCCACTGCTCCACACTTTCCAGAACCCCCCTCAACCTTATACAATGCTCCATCCATAGTGCCTAAACATAAGTAGTTCCTCCTTTTAACCCCTTAAGGACAGAGCCTGAAATGGCCTTAATGACAGAGACAAATTTTATGAATATGACCAGTGTCACTTTATTCATTAATAACTTTGGGATGCTTTTACCTATCCGGCTGATTCTGAGATTGTTTTCTCGTGACATATTGTACTTTACATTTCTGGTAAATTGGAGTCGATACTTATAACAAATCTTTATGAAAACAACCCAAATAACGTGAAAAATTGTGAAAAAATGCATTTTTCCAACTTTGAAACTTTTTTGCTTATACAGAAAGTGGTTATACCACATAAAATATATATTAAATAGCATTAGCAACATGTCTTCTTTATGTTGGCGGCATTTATTAAACTATATTTAATTTTTTTTAGACAATAGAAAGCGTAAAACATAAGCAGCAAATTTCCAAATTTTCTGTAAAATTTCAAAATCAGATATTTTTAGCGACCTGTTCAGGTTTGAAGTGTATTTGAGGGGCCTGTATGTTAGAAAGCCCCACAAAGCACTCCATTTCAGAAACTGCACCCCCCAAACTCTGCAAAAGCACATCCAGAAAGTTTTTTTTAACCCTTTAGGAGAGTCACAGAAATAAAAGCTAAGTGTGTAAGAAATTTGAAAATTTTAATTTTCTGTGCAGAGATTTTATTGTAATCCAATATTTTTCATATTTATAAACTTATTACCAGAGAAATGCACCCCAATATTGATTGCCCCGTTTCTGCAGTTTATAGAAATACCCCATATGTGGCCCTATTGCGCTATTTGACGCAACCACAAGCCTCAGATATAAAGGAGCTCCTAGTGAATTTCAATGGCTCCGTTATATTTGATCATTTCTGACTGTACCACTTCAGGTTGGCAGAGGCTCTGGGGTGCCAAAACCTAAAAAACACCCCTAAAGGGACACCATTTTGAAAACTAGACCCCCCAAGGAATATAACAAGGAGTGCGGTGAGCATCTGGACCCCACAAGTGCTTCACAGATTTTCCTAACAATATGGCGTGAAAAAAGAAAAATTTATTTTTTACACTAAAATGTTGTTCTAGCCTTTAATTTTCATTTTCACAAAGGGATGAAAGGAAAAAAAAACACAAAACGTGTAGCGCAGTTTCTCCCGAGTACGGAAATACCCCACATGTGGACATAAAGTGCCAAGCGGGCGCAGGACGAGCCTCCAAAGGGAAGGAGCGCCAATTGGCTTTTGGAAGCTGGATTTCACTGGAATGGATTTCAAGGGCCATGTCGCATTTACAAAGCGATTGTGCTGCCAAAACACTAAAAAAAAAAACCACAAGTGACCCCATTCTGGAAACTACACCCCTCAAGGAATCTAATAAGGGGTGCAGTGAGCATATGGACCCCACTGGTGACGGGAACAAATGTAGAAAAATGTGACGTGAAAGTGAAAATTTTCTTTTTTTCACTTTCACGGCAAATATGTGCCCGTCATCGTGGGGTACATATCCTCACTGCACCTCTTGTTAGATTCCTTGAGGGGTGTAGTTTTCAGAATGGGGTCACTTGTGGGGGGTTTCCAGTGTTTTGGCAGCATGAGGGCTCTGTAAATGCGACATGGCGTTCATCATCCATTCTGGCCAAATCCAACATCCAAAATCCAAATGGCGCTCCTTCCCTTCGGAGGCTTGCCCTGCACCCACATTGCGGTTTATGTCCACATGTGGGGTATTTACGGACTTGGGGGAAATTGCTCTACACATTTTGTGGCTTTTTTTCTCTTTTAACCCCTTGTGAAAATGAAAAATTCAAGGCTAGACCAACATTATAGTGTAAAAAATGTAATATTTCATTTTCACGCCACATTGTTCCACATTTGTACCCGTCACCAGTAGGGTCCATATGCTCACTACATCCCTTGTTACATTCCCTGAGGGGTGTAGTTTCCATAATGGGGTCACTTGTGGGGGGTTTCAACTGTCTTGGCAACACAGGGGCCTTTTAAATGCAACATGGCCCCTCGAAATCCATTCCAGCCAAATCCAGCCTCCAAAAGCCAAATGGCGCTCCTTCCCTTTGGAGGCTTACCCTGCACCCGCATGGTGCTTTATGTCCACATGTGGGGTATTTCCGTACTCAGGGGAAATCGCTCTACACATTTTGTTTTTTTTTTATCTTTTAACCCCTTGTGAAAATGAAAAAATTAAGACAAGATCAATGATTTAGTTTAAAAATTAAACATTTTTTTACACTAAATGTTGGTCTAGCCTTGATTTTTTCCATTTCCACAAGGGGTTAAAAAAGAAAATGAATGCAAAACGTGTAGGTTAATTTCCCCCGAGTACGAAAATACCCCACATGTTGACATAATGTGCTGTATGGGCACAGGGCAAGCGACCAAAGGGACAGAGCGCCATTTAGAGTCTGGAATGGAGGATGGAGGCCATGTCGCAATTACAAAGCTCCTGTGCTGCCAGGACAGTAGAAACCCCCCACAAGTGACCCCATTCTAGAAACTACACCCCATAAGGAATCTAACAAGTTGTACAGTGAGCATATGGACCCCACTGGTGATGGGCACATGTGTAGAACATGTGCCGTGAAAATAAAAAATAATTTTTTTTTCAATTTCACGGCCCAAATGTGGCCATCACTAGGGGGCCATATACCCGCTGCCCCCCTCGTTAGATTCCTTATGGGGTGTAGTTTCCAGAATGGGGTCACTTGTGGGGGGGTTTCTACTGTCCTGGCCGCACAGAGGCTTTGTAATTGCATCATGGCATCCTCTAATGGGAATGGCGGCCATACCTATTTAGCTGGGGAAAAGGGACAATTCTAATTTATTTGGGGGTATTAGGCCAATTATTAGTTTATAAGGTTGAAAATGACAGGTGTCCATCAAATTCAACCTGTGTTGATCCAGAGGAAGGCAAAAAACCCTTGTGAGGCAGACGACAATAGCTTCATCACAGGGGAAAAATTCCTTCCCAACTCCATAATGGCGATCAGAATAATCCCTGGATCAACGTGACCCCTGAAATAGGAATAAGGGACAGAATTTAGATAATGTAGAACTCCAATGACGTGTAGTATGCCTTGAAGCGATCCAGTATGCAGAGGACGGGGGGATCAGGACAGGTGTCACACTGGAAAATGGCGTCCTTCCTGATCCCCCTATTACACCACAGTCTGCAATTCTTCTGGGGTCTCCTGTTTTCCAGTGTGGGGGACGTCACCTGGAAAATGTTTCCCTGGTGCGATACGAGGTCCCTCATATCCAGAAGCGCTGGGTCCGCTCCATGGCTACTAAATATTAGGGCTCTATTACTGCTTCTGATATTTTCGGATCGTGCCGCAAGCTACAGTAGCTCGGGCAGCGAGGGACCGGAAGAGGGGGTGCTGGTATAAAAGTTATCCCCGTCCAGGTGGTAACCTTTATCCAGCAGTGGGAAGATCAGTTCCCGAATGATCTTCCCACTAACTCAGAGGATGGGGGGGGGGGGGGATCTGGGGGCATCTTGGGGCTGGACTGGGTGTCCCTTCCATCATACACTCTAAGGGTATGTGCACACTGCGGAATGGCGAAGGATAACCCTTTGTGCATTCCGCAGCTGCCACCCGCCGGCGGACTGATGGAGGCGCGCGTCTCCGCTCGTGTCACACTCCATTCTATGCACGGGCGGATTCCGCCCTCTGTCCAAAGAATGAACGTGTTCATTCTTTGGACGGATAACGGAATCCGCCCGTGCATAGAATGGAATCTATGACACAGACGGAGACGCGTGCCCGCATCAGTCTGCCGGTGGGTGCCAGCTGTGGAATGCACAAAGGGTTATCCTTCGCCATTCTGCAGTGTGCACGTACCCTAAATCTGTAAGTGTACCCTTAGGTACTCTCACAGAGTTTGGAGAATTTCACGCCATCTCTTATTGGGACGGTACTGGCGGAAAAGACGTTTCTGGGGGGCAGCGTACGCTACGCTACCCCCAGACACGTCACTGGATGATGAGGAGGATGAGGATGAATGGACAAAAGAAGGATCCCCCCATTCATCCTCACTGGCTGTTTCAGTGTCGGAGGCAATAATAACGTATGCGTCTGACACCGAAAACACCCTGGGGGCCATCTTTATACCGGGACTAGTATATGGGGTATGTAAATGTGTAGTGGTGTAGTGTAAAACTTTATTTCATGTAGTGTAGTGTAGTGTAGTGTTTTTTACGTTTTTTTGACAGTAAGAAAAAAATATACCTACGCCAAGAAAGAAGCTGCTGATAAATGCCGCACTTGTGTGCGATACTTATCAGCAGACAGTGGCGGTAGGATATAGGGGGGAAAAACGCCCCTACGCCAAAAAGGAGGAGTTGCTGATCAGCGGCGCACTTACGTGCGATGCTGATGAGCACTCAGCGGCATTAGGGTGAATAAAAAGTAAAAAAAAAAATGTGAAAAAAAAAACAAAAAAACTTTTTTTTTAACCTAAAGCAACTGATCAGTGAATGATATTCACTGATCAGCCGCTAGGGGGCAGTACAGAGAAGCTGATGAAGACTGCCGAAGATAGGGGCCACGGAAAAGCCAGAAGAGCCGGAAATTGCCGACGGGACCCGATCGAACCCGGAAGTGAAGACGCGCGGGACCCGATCGCTGCTCCGGACGCCCAGATCTGGTGAGTATAGTGCACCTACACTATACACACCTGTTCTGCACCCCTCAGCTACCTAGCTGGGGGGGTGCAGAACCCGGGGATACTGTTTTTTAAAGGTCTGATCGCCGTGATGGGCCGGCCTGTACTGGCCGGCCTATCACGGCGATCGTGGGGGTGGCATCGGCGCCATCTTTTCCCCGGACACTAATGGTGATTCGTGCTGTCTCGGACAGCACCAATCGCCACTGCTTTCCGGGTCACCGGGTCACCAATGACCCGTAAAGCTGAATTTAGCTGCTATATGCTGATCTGTATAGATTAGCATATAGCAGCGATCGTCGGCACGGGAGGGGTTAATCACCCCCCGTGCCGACGAGCAGAGATGGCCTGCGATACATTATAGCAGGCCATCTTCCCCGACCGCTGTGTTTACGCCCATTTGCGCTAAGTACCAGGGCGTGGGGGCGTAAATTTATGCCCAATGTGGTTAAGGGGTTAAAGACCCACATAGGAATTATCCCCTTCTCTTCCTCCATGCTGTAAATACCTCCTTTTGCCCTAACACTTAAAGCAAATGTACCAATTAGAATCAATTAAGCCGCATCATAGAGGGGTGGGGGTTCCCTCCCACTCGGGGAAGGCTGGCCTGCCTCCAGTGCTTGACCTTCGGCCCGATGCCCATGATTAGAACGATGTCGGAAGCGGGAACCGAGCCTCCTGTAGTCTTGATCCCCCTTCTGTCTTGTCATGTAGTCATAATCCCACATCCTGTGTCCCCATGTAGTCATAATGCCCCCTCTTGCAGTCTTAATCCCCTTTCCTGTGTCACTATGTAGTTATGATCCCCCATCCTTTGCCCCCATACAGTCATAATCCCCCTCCTGTATCCTCTTGTAGTCATAATTCCCCATACTCTGTCCCCTTGTACTTATATCCCCCCATCATGTGTCTTCATGTAGTTATAACCCCCCCTCTTGTGTCCTCATGTAGTTATAACCCCCCCCCCCTCTGGTGTCTTCATAATCCCCCATACTCTGTCCCCATGTAGTTATATCCCCCTTCCTGTGTCTTCATAATCCCCCATACTCTGTCCCCATGTAGTTATATCCCCCTTCCTGTGTCTTCATAATCCCCCATACTCTGTCCCCATGCAGTAATATCCCCCTTCCTGTGTCTTCATAATCCCCCATACTCTGTCCCCATGCAGTAATATCCCCCTTCCTGTGTCTTCATAATCCCCCATTCTGTGTCCCCAAGTAGTTGTAATTCTCCCTCCTGTGTCCTCATGTAGTTATAATCCACCCCTCTGGTGTCTTCATAATCCCCCTTTCTGTGTCCCCATGTAGTTGTAATTCTCCCTCCTGTGTCATTCATGCTCACAGTTAAAGCCATGCGCAGCACCAGGTAGACAAGTGTTCCGACTGGTCTGGAGGCCCCCCCAGTCCTCCTCCTCCTCCAACAGCCAGGAGTGCCACCTGAGGCAGACACTTCAAGTGGCATCACAGTAGAACCAATGTTCTATGTTATTTGAGAAAATGCATAATACATCTTCCTATACTGAGCAGCCAAATGCTATGGTAAGGAAATTAGCTTTTAAAATAATACTCATGGTATGTCTCGGTAGTTGAAGAGTGCTTTAAAAAACAGAGGGTTTTACGTCCTCTACTGCGCATACTTGGAGTTTGTAGGAAAAGCAGTGGATGACATAGGACATGGTCTGGCTTCTCAATGACTCCCATATAGATGTAATTACAGCCAAAACATTGTCACTAGTTGTCTAGAGCTGCCGCCATGATGACTAGTTTCTGGTCATTAACTCACAGCACACGACAGTTTAAACGTTCATTCTCTTGACACCTCAGCATCGGGCTGCGCTTACAGTACCAGAAGATGTATTATGTGTCACTCATAAGTTTATAATTTACCCTTTTCCTTCTGACATGTTAATCTCACCGTATCCTTGTGCCTTATGGAACATTTACCATGTAAAGGATTTCTGCTAGACATGTGCAATGATATAATTTCATCATGGCTGCCAGCCAAAGACCTGCAGAGTAAAGGAGAAGGAAGAAGGCCCAATGCTGGACCATCGTGGACTCCTACCTTTTGGGTGGGATTACCTGACTACTAGGGCATCTATCAAATGGGGAGGCCTACCTACCTGTAAAGGATTATCTACCTACTTTACAGTATAATTTACAAGATGAACAAAGCAAAGTGCTTTGTTAGTTCGGCAGTTGGCTGCACTTGAACTCCGTGCCATTCCATGCTGCTTTGCCCCAGGTGCCTGAAAAAGCTGGATCTTGTCCCAGGAAACTTCTCCCAGTTTTCCAGGACTGGATCCAGCTTTTCCAGGCACCTGGAGTGGAGTAGCATGGAGTTCAAAGACACCCGGCTGATAGGCCAACTGCTGAGCTAATGAAGCGCTTAATTTATACTGTAAATTCATGAATCTTTATTGGTGATATTGGGCTTTATTAAGTACCAGTATGATGGTATAATTATTTAGTTGGGTACCAGCCATTTCCAGGAGACAGTACTAATTCAGTAAGGTTATAGGTTAAACTTGGACTCTTGTCTTCTTTTAACTTTATGAACTCACGTTTTACGTAATAGCATATTCACATTTTATTTGTTGTATATATCAGTGGTCCTACCTATTATACCTGTGCTGTGATTGGTTGCTATGGGCAATGGACATTCTTGCTATAAATACTGCCCACTATGTTCAATCCACTGAATGCAATAAATCTGGCAGGGGTGCACAGTGATATCTATGTTGGCATACAAATCAAATGTGAATTCTATCACTATCAAGCCTATAAAACTAATGGACACATTCTACGTGGTTGAAATGGTGTCTATTAATTACAATGGTATCTGAGCACTTTATGGTTACTGTATGTATATTGTTTATAGTATATTGGCACTTGTATAGCATTATATTACCACTATTCCTGTCACCGGTTGTGGGATGTGCTAGTCCCATGTATTTTCATGTTTTTTTTAATTGTTGATGCTGCAACAGCAAATAGCTTTTGAAATCAGACATTCCAGGGTCTGTAGGAAAGGTTCGGCAACTTTCAGCCTAAATCTGGTAAATGTGTGACAACGGTCTGAAGGACCCAAAAAAAGTGCAGTCTAAATCCAAGGACATGCTGGCACATGTGGACAGAACTGGACTACAGTCGTGACATCTGCCACGTCACCAGGTCATAAGGTGTATGGGGCTCTTCAAACCGATAGATGATGACCACCCGACCCCTTTGTTTTGGAAGATAAGCTGCAGCCAAAGCTCTCTTGCAGCTTAAGAGATACTGTATCCACCAACCCACCCCTCCAAATAGTTGGAACCGTCTATTTGATTCCATTTCATGTCTTTTAAAATGTTCCCGATGCCTTGGCTAGGGTAAAAAGTTAGCTGAGTTAATGAGGCATGGCAATGATTAGAGAAGCGAAGAAAAGGATAAATTCCGGGGGGCTTTCCTTATGGCAAGGAAGGTGGGGAGAAAGATAGGAGAAGCATCGCAAGCCTAGGGCACAGGCAGTCTAGGCTACGCCTCATTAACTCGGATGCTGCAGATTAAAGGATCATTTCTTACCCTAACCAAGTCACCGGGCACATTTTAAAAGACATAACCGGGAAGGACTTAATTTCATCAAACGGATGGTACCAGCGGTTTGGGAGGGTGATGGATGGTTTAGTGGATACAATATCGCCTTAACCATTGCCATATTGAACACAGGAGCGTTTGGCTCTGCAGATCTGCTCTAAGTTTTTCCACAACAAATCAGTGTAGTGTTAGTGTACCCTAATACTAAAACTAAATAAAATGCACACCTTATAGGCAGCAAACTATCAATAGACTTGTCTGGAGAAGAGATATACACACACACACATACATACATACGTGTGGCTGCAAGGGACGAGCACATTTACAGTACTACCGAAGTGAAGCTCCTCAGCCGGCTGCCATTAATCTCCATGCCGCTCTGCTCCAGGTGAGTGGAGAAGATGGATACAGCTTTTCCAGGCACCCGGAGAGGAACGGCACAAAGTTTAAAGGCAGATGACTTACAAGCTGATGTCTGAGCCTAGTGAAGTGCTTTGTTAATACTGCAAATTCGCTAATCCTTAGTAGCTGCCATTCTAATACCATATGTCAGTTTAGTAGCTTCTATGAGGTCTATATTTTATCTCTGGAGCAGTATGCATACATTTGAGACAACAATTAGAAATGGTGGCAGCACTACAGAGGTATAAGGGATTGTAGTACTGTAAGTTGCATTCTAGTCTAGAAATATGAGGTTTTGCAAAGGCAACAACCTCATATTGAGCTTATAATGACCATTATTATAAAAAAGGAAAAGATATTGCATAGCTATAATTGCCAAGAGTCCCAAATTTGCTGGCAATATGCCTATAAATGACACTAGGTTTTTATCTCAGATGCAGTCCTGCTAAAATCATATACCTGTTTCATTTTAAAGTTTTATCTCTGTGCCCCAATGCCTCATTACTATATGACATGTAATTTCTTCTCTCATACTTTAGAAGATAAAAACATGTGCAGCAGGGAGCTCACCACCATTAACTTGCTATGCTCCTTAACCTCTATAAGAGAGGACAGATGTGTAACTCTGGATGAAGACAGCAATATCGGAGATGGAAACCTTTCTTCAGATCGTATTGTGTGAAATAGAGGAGGGGGGAGACAAGACAGAAAGTTATATTGATTCTTAAACACCACCTTCCTCATAGCTGTATACTCCTCTCTCAAGCAGATCTACCTGGGGGCCTATAGGTCCCTCACACAAAGCCATATGTAGGAGAGTGTGAAGACCTTGGAGCTTACCAAGGACGGTGCGGAAAGGGCCGATATTGACGCTTAACGGCATGGGTCAGCAGTGGTGACGGTAGATCAGCACCCATATTGGTCCTTTCCGCGTCATCCTCTGTAAGCTCCGAGGTCTTGACAATCTCCTGCATATGCACGTCCTCAGTTCCGTGGCTTAGAATCCTGGATTGACTCCCTGGACCAGCTGCTGCGGCCTCCGTCTATCTCCACCATCACAGGTGTTGTACTCTCTGATATCCTTCATTACACAGTGCATAAGGGTGCTGCAACATAACACGGACACAAGATTTTTTTTTTATAAAGGTTAGAAGCTTTATTTTGACTTAAACAATCCACCGTAACACATTTCTTAATGAAGTGCTTACAGATTTCTGAAGTTAAAACTGTTTATTTAAAATCATATATTTACTAAAAATGAAAGAAAATCTTGTTTATGTCCAACAAAATATAAGCGGCAGTTTAGGTATGACAATAGAAGAAGAAATTCTTATAGTACAGATGAAAAAAAAAAGCATTGAACCAGTGACTGCTTAAGACAGGGATAAAACTCTTTAAAAAAAAAGAAACAATTGATGATAATTAAGACATTTAGGCTTGATTTTAAATAATTTACATTTCACTCAATTATTTTCACTATTTGAACAAATGCCAGATTTATAAATAAGAGACATTTTTAGACTTTTGTGTAAGCTCTTTTAAAACCATAAATTGTACAATTTTTAAAGGTTTACGTCTATCTTCGGTTATTGACTATATTATTTCCAGGAATTCCCTGAATTTCAGCTGTCCACCTGGCTCAATGCAATTTACAGTGTATTATTCTTAATAAATTTGTTTGCATCTATCTGTAAAGCCCCACAAAAGAAAACAGAGACTGTAAAAGCAAGTTAAAAAAATAATATGGAAAAATATATTTCCATGTACAAATTCTTATACTCCAACAGACTATTAAACCGTTCACTGCCAGTCATGTTTACATGTATAAAAATTTAAGTAGTGAAGGGGTTAATGTGTGCATGGAATTTAATAGACAACTGAAACATTTGTCTGTTTTTACTTTATCACTTTTATCTCTACTGTTCACTTAAAGAATTATTATATAAAGGCTGCAAAATGTATGTACAAACACACAGATATATATATTTATATACATGCTAGGTCTGAAGAGGAGTTTCATTCTTTCTTTTTAGCAACAGTAAGTTCCACTTTTGGAAGACGGACTCCTGCTTTTGTTGCACTATCGTTGCTTGAGGATGAAGACACTCTGGACTTACGGGAAGAGAGAGAAGCTCCACTTCCTTGGACGTTTTCGTCATCACTCAATGTGACCTCATAAGAACCCTTTGATTTAGATCCCAAGCCACCAAATGTGCCAAATTTGATCTTCGAATGTTTTCCCTTCTTTTTACCCCCCTCTGCAGACAATGAACCTTCTGCTTCTAATGTGCCACTTGGTGAGGAGTGTGTTGACTCATCCTTGTCCTCACTTAATGAGGAAGATCTATGTCTTGTCTTTTTGCTAGTAAACAAGGAAAACTCATATTTTGCTGGCTTCTCTGCCTCAAAACCCCCAGTCCCACACTCCAGTTCTTCAGCAGAACCTAAACTGGCCTTTAAATTTTGAGAGTTACTTTTTGAACCAGACACTGAGACATCTGGGAGACTAACATCAGCTTTTCCTTTGGATTTAAAGTTTAACTTTGGCATTTTTATTTTAGACTTTTTAATTTTTATGTCACTTTCTTCTAAATCCACACCTGCCTGACCAGACTTTGCAAGCTGTACTTGTGCAGAGGGAAAGTCTACATCAACCCCCACCTCTCTTCCTGACAGCTCAGGTCCAGAAGATGTAAATTTAGGCATCATAAGCCTGGGAAAGGTAATTTTACCAGCAGAACTTTCTAGATTTATATCTACAGGTTTCACATTCAATCCTCCTTCAATTTTAGGACCAGACAGATCACCTTCTACTTTTGGCCCTTCTATTCTTAAACCATCTGGCCCTTGTAGGTATCTTGCACCACTTGAAAAATCACCTTTCAGATCTACACCTTGTCCACCAACATTAATTCCTGGAGCAGAAAATTTACTTCCTGATGACGTCTGTAATGAAGGTCCTTTTATATGCAAGTCTGAAACTCCAGCATTACCAGAGATTTCAGCTTCTGGTCTAGTTAGAGAAAATTCCCCTCTAGGTAACTTAACTTCAGGGCCTTGCAATTGTGAACCAGACAGTCCTACCTGAGTGCCAAATCCTTTGACATTAATACCTGACAAATCAACTCCACCAGAACTTCCAAAATCTCCTTCAATCTTTGGTCCTTTAAAACTCATCCCAATGTCTGACCCAGATACCTTTGGCAAAGTGATGTCAGCTGCAGGTGCCGTAAAGGAAGGGCCTTGGAGGCTGGCATCTAGCTTTGGAGTTTTGAATTTTGAATCAAAATTTACATCAGAACCACCTGTAAGGCGGCCTGAAATACCACTTGACCCAGAAATGTCTATGTTGGGAGCGTTTACATCAACATTTATAGAGCCTACATTATCAGCTTTAATTTTTGGTCCTTGCAAATTCACCCCAATATCCGGAACGGAAATTTTGGGTGCAGAGGTGTCAACAGAAAGATTTGGTAACTGACTGTTAATATTAATTGTACCAGGTTTGACATCTAGGTTAGGGGCTGCCATATCAATTTTTGGGCCAGATAGCTCAACATTTCCTTTAGAAAGGGAAAGATCTGCCTCTGGAACTTCTACCTTAGGACCTGACATACTGAATCCTGGTAGTTTAAATTTGGATTTTTTCATTTTTACATCAGGACCTTCAATGCTAAGTCCTGAAGATGATAAATTGGACTCTGGCATTTTTACTCCACCGCTAATATCTAAATCAGGACTTTTTATGTCTGCTTTAGGGCTTTGAAGAGAACCATCTCCCTTAGATTTTGGAGACTTAATATCAAACTCCACATCAGGAAAATAAATTTTTCCAAATAATGGTTTTCGGGTTTTAGGTGCTTTTAAGGCAACTCCTGCATCTCCACCTGACACATTTAAATCCACATCAGGTGCATTAAGATTTATATCATTATCTATATCAGGTGCATTTACATCAAAACCACCTTTTTTGCCTTTTATTTTTGGGCCACTCATGTGAATTTTTGGCATTTTAAATTTTCCCTTTTTCCCCTTACCACTGACGCTGACTTCAGGCATTTCAGAATCAAAATCTACTTCTGGAACAGCAACATCTACAGAAGGGGCTTTGACTTCTGCTTTAGGAGACTTAATGCCAAAACCGAACTTTGGTTTCTTTACTTTTGGTAATTTCAAATTACCCTCAGGGAGGTCAAGATCTACATCAATTTCAGGGCTTTTTAGCTCACCTTCTAATTTTGGTCCAGTAACATCAAGATCGCCTTTTAAATTTGGAGTCTTTACATTTATATCTCCTTCTAGCTTTGGACCAGAAAAATCTGTATCCCCTTTAATTTTGGGACCTTTCAAACTTATTTCTGGCATGGATACATCTGGTAGATTTAGTGAAGGCATCTTAAATTTAGATCCTTTAATCTTTCCATCAACTTCTAAATCTGGTGTGGCAATATCAACCTTCGGGCCCTTAATATCAACTTTAGGGGCTTTCATATCTCCTTCCACCTTCGGACCCTTGAGATTTAAGTCAAAATCTGGCATGGATACTTTTGGCAAATTGATATTCATTGAGGGCATCTTAAAATTCGGACCTTTTAGCTTCCCTTCTGGACCCTCAATATCGATTTCAGGGGCCTGAATATCTACATTTGGACCAGAAAGATCAACTTCTCCTTTGGGTAAGCTAACATCTATATCTGGTCCTTCTACCTTTGGCCCAGACATACCAAATTTAGGCATTTTAAATTTGGGCATTTTGAATTTTCCTTCCGAACCTTTCAAATTGACATCTGTTGTTTCAAATTCAAGGTCTGGACCTTCAATGTCCAACTTTGGACCTTTCATATCAACATTAGGACCCCTCAAATCTCCTTCAAGTTTAGGGCCTTTCAGATTGAGATCGACATCAGGCATGGACATTTTTGGCAGGTGCATTGATGGCATCTTAAATTTGGGGCCTTTGACATTTCCATCAATATCCATTTCAGGAGCATCAAGCTCAACCTCTGGAACCTTGATATCAACTTTGGGGCCTTTCAAATCTCCCTCAACGTTTGGACCTTTCAGATTTAAGTCAAAACTTGGCATGGAAACCTTTGGTAAATTCATAGATGGCATTTTAAAATGGGGTCCTTTCAACTTCCCTTCTGGTCCTTCAATGTCAATCTCTGGTGCCTGAATATCTACATTTGGACCAGATATATCTACTTCTCCTTTGGGTAAGCTAACATCTATATCGGGGCCTTCTACCTTTGGCCCAGACATACCAAATTTAGGCATTTTAAATTTGGGCATTTTGAATTTGCCTTCCGAACCTTTCAAATTGACATCTGGTGTTTCAAATTCAAGGTCTGGTCCTTCAACGTTCATCTTTGGACCTTTCAAATCAACATTGGGACCTTTCAAATCTCCTTCAAGTTTAGGGCGTTTCAGATCGAGATCTACATCAGGCATTGACATTTTTGGCAAGTGCATCGATGGCATCTTAAACTTGGGGCCTTTTCCATCAATTTCTAATTCAGGAGCATCAAGGTCAACCTCTGGGCCCTTGATATCAACTTTGGGGCCTTTCAAATCTCCCTCAAATTTAGGACCTTTCATATTGAGATCAACATCAGGCATGGACATTTTAGGCAGGTGCATTGATGGCATCTTAAATTTGGGGCCTTTAATTTTTCCATCAATATCCATTTCAGGAGCATCAAGGCCAATCTCTGGGCCCTTGATATCAACTTTGGGTCCTTTCATATCTCCCTCAACTTTAGGACCTTTCAGATTTAAGTCAAAATCTGGCATGGAAACTTTTGGTAAATTAATATTCATTGAAGGCATCTTAAAATTCGGACCTTTCAGCTTTCCTTCTGGACCCTCAATATCGATTTCAGGGGCCTCAATATCTACATTTGGACCAGATAGATGAACTTCTCCTTTGGGTAAGCTAACATCGATTTCGGGACCTTCTACCTTTGGCCCAGACATACCAAATTTAGGCATTTTAAATTTTGGCATTTTGAATTTTCCTTCTGAACCTTTCAAATTGGCATCTGGCGTTTCAAATTCAAGGTCTGGACCTTCAATGTCCAACTTCGGACCCTTAATATCAACATTGGGACCTTTCAAATCTCCTTCAAGTTTAGGACCTTTCAGATTGAGATCAACATCAGGCATGGACATTTTTGGAAGATGCATTGATGGCATCTTAAATTTGGGGCCTTTACCTTTTCCATCAATTTCCATTTCAGGAGCATCAAGGTAAACCTCTGGGCCCTTAATATCAACTTTAGGGCCTTTCAAATCTCCCTCAAATTTAGGACCTTTCAGATTGAGATCAACATCAGGCATGGACATTTTAGGCAGGTGCATTGATGGCATCTTAAATTTGGGGCCTTTAATTTTTCCATCAATATCCATTTCAGGAGCATCAAGGCCAATCTCTGGGCCCTTGATGTCAACTTTGGGTCCTTTCATATCTCCCTCAACTTTAGGACCTTTTAGATTTAAGTCAAAATCTGGCATGGAAACTTTTGGTAAATTAATATTCATTGAAAGCATCTTAAAATTCGGACCTTTCAGTTTCCCTTCTGGACCCTCAATATCGATTTCAGGGGCCTGAATATCTACATTTGGACAAGATAGATCAACTTCTCCTTTGGGTAAGCTAACATCGATTTCGGGACCTTCTACCTTTGGCCCAGACATACCAAATTTAGGCATTTTAAATTTTGGCATTTTGAATTTTCCTTCTGAACCTTTCAAATTGGCATCTGGCGTTTCAAATTCAAGGTCTGGACCTTCAATGTCCAACTTCGGACCCTTAATATCAACATTGGGACCTTTCAAATCTCCTTCAAGTTTAGGACCTTTCAGATTGAGATCAACATCAGGCATGGACATTTTTGGAAGATGCATTGATGGCATCTTAAATTTGGGGCCTTTACCTTTTCCATCAATTTCCATTTCAGGAGCATCAAGGTAAACCTCTGGGCCCTTAATATCAACTTTAGGGCCTTTCAAATCTCCCTCAAATTTAGGACCTTTCAGATTGAGATCAACATCAGGCATGGACATTTTAGGCAGGTGCATTGATGGCATCTTAAATTTGGGGCCTTTAATTTTTCCATCAATATCCATTTCAGGAGCATCAAGGCCAATCTCTGGGCCCTTGATGTCAACTTTGGGTCCTTTCATATCTCCCTCAACTTTAGGACCTTTTAGATTTAAGTCAAAATCTGGCATGGAAACTTTTGGTAAATTAATATTCATTGAAGGCATCTTAAAATTCGGACCTTTCAGTTTCCCTTCTGGACCCTCAATATCGATTTCAGGGGCCTGAATATCTACATTTGGACCAGATAGATCAACTTCTCCTTTGGGTAAGCTAACATCGATTTCGGGACCTTCTACCTTTGGCCCAGACATACCAAATTTAGGCATTTTAAATTTTGGCATTTTGAATTTTCCTTCTGAACCTTTCAAATTGGCATCTGGTGTTTCAAATTCAAGGTCTGGACCTTCAATATCCAACTTTGGACCCTTTATATCAACATTCGGACCTTTCAAATCTCCTTCAAGTTTAGGACCTTTCAGATTGAGATCTACATCAGGCATGGACATTTTTGGAAGATTCATTGATGGCATCTTAAATTTGGGGCCTTTGACACTTCCGTCAATATCTATTTCAGGAGCATCAAGGTCAACCTCTGGGCCCTTAATATCAACTTTGGGGCCTTTTAAATCTCCCTCAAATTTAGGACCTTTGAGATTGAGATCAACATCAGGCATTGACATTTTAGGCAGGTGCATTGATGGCATCTTAAATTTGGGGCCTTTAATTTTTCCATCAATATCCATTTCAGGAGCATCAAGGCCAATCTCTGGGCCCTTGATATCAACTTTGGGTCCTTTCATATCTCCCTCAACTTTAGGACCTTTCAGATTTAAGTCAAAATCTGGCATGGAAACTTTTGGTAAATTAATATTCATTGAAGGCATCTTGAAATTCGGACCTTTCAGCTTTCCTTCTGGGCCCTCAATATCGATTTCAGGGGCCTGAATATCTACATTTGGACCACATAGATCAACTTCTCCTTTGGGTAAGCTAACATCGATTTCGGGACCTTCTACCTTTGGCCCAGACATACCAAATTTAGGCATTTTAAATTTGGGCATTTTGAATTTTCCTTCCGAGCCTTTCAAATTGACATCTGGTGATTCAAATTCAAGGTCAGGACCTTCAATGTCCAACTTTGGACCCTTAATATCAACATTGGGGCCTTTCAAATCTCCCTCAAATTTAGGACCTTTCAGATTGAGATCAACATCAGGCATGGACATTTTAGGCAGGTGCATTGATGGCATCTTAAATTTGGGGCCTTTAATTTTTCCATCAATATCCATTTCAGGAGCATCAAGGCCAATCTCTGGGCCCTTAATATCAACATTGGGGCCTTTCAAATCTCCCTCAAATTTAGGACCTTTCAGATTGAGATCAACATCAGGCATGGACATTTTAGGCAGGTGCATTGATGGCATCTTAAATTTGGGGCCTTTAACTTTTCCATCAATATCCATTTCAGGAGCATCAAGGTCAATCTCTGGGCCCTTGATATCAACTTTGGGGCCTTTCAAATCTCCCTCAAATTTAGGACCTTTCAGATTGAGATCGACATCAGGCATGGACATTTTTGGAAGATGCATTGATGGCATCTTAAATTTGGGGCCTTTACCTTTTCCATCAATTTCCATTTCAGGAGCATCAAGGTCAACTTCTGGGCCCTTGATATCAACTTTTGGGCCTTTCAAATCTCCCTCAAATTTAGGACCTTTCAGATTGAGATCAACATCAGGCATGGACATTTTAGGCAGGTGCATTGATGGCATCTTAAATTTGGGGCCTTTAACTTTTCCATCAATATCCATTTCAGGAGCATCAAGGTCAATCTCTGGGCCCTTGATATCAACTTTGGGGCCTTTCATATCTCCCTCAACTTTAGGACCTTTCAGATTTAAGTCAAAATCTGGCATGGAAACTTTTGGTAAATTGATATTCATTGAAGGCATCTTAAAATTTGGACCTTTCAGCTTTCCTTCTGGGCCCTCAATATCAATTTCAGGGGCCTGAATATCTACATTTGGACCAGATAGATCAACTTCTCCTTTGGGCAAGCTAACATCTATATCTGGTCCTTCTACCTTTGGCCCAGACATACTAAATTTAGGCATTTTAAATTTGGGCATTTTGAATTTTCCTTCCGAGCCTTTCAAATTGACATCTGTTGTTTCATATTCAAGGTCTGGACCTTCAATGTCCAACTTTGGACCCTTTATATCAACATTGGGACCTTTCAAATCTCCTTCAAGTTTAGGACCTTTCAGATTGAGATCGACATCAGGCATGGACATTTTTGGAAGATGCATTGATGGCATCTTAAATTTGGGGCCTTTACCTTTTCCATCAATTTCCATTTCAGGAGCAACAAGGTCAACCTCTGGGCCCTTAATATCAACTTTGGGACCTTTCAAATCTCCCTCAAATTTAGGACCTTTCAGATTGAGATCAACATCAGGCATGGACATTTTAGGCAGGTGCATGGATGGCATCTTAAATTTGGGGCCTTTAACTTTTCCATCAATATCCATTTCAGGAGCATCAAGGTCAATCTCTGGGCCCTTGATATCAACTTTGGGGCCTTTCATATCTCCCTCAACTTTTGGACTTTTCAGATTTAAGTCAAAATCTGGCATGGAAACTTTTGGTAAATTGATATTCATTGAAGGCATTTTAAAGTTCGGACCTTTCAGCTTTCCTTCTGGGCCCTCAATATCGATTTCAGGGGCCTGAATATCTACATTTGGACCAGATAGATCAACTTCTCCTTTGGGTAAGCTAACATCGATTTCAGGACCTTCTACCTTTGGCCCAGACATACCAAATTTAGGCATTTTAAATTTTGGCATTTTGAATTTTCCTTCCGAGCCTTTCAAATTGACATCTGGTGATTCAAATTCAAGGTCTGGACCTTCAATGTCCAACTTTGGACCCTTTATATCAACATTGGGACCTTTCAAATCACCTTCAAGTTTAGGACCTTTCAGATTGAGATCGACATCAGGCATGGACATTTTTGGAAGATGCATTGATGGCATCTTAAATTTGGGACCTTTAACTTTTCCTTCAATATCTATATCCGCCTCAACATTGGGGCTGTTGATGTCAATTTTAGGTCCTTTCAAATCCCCCTCAAATTTAGGGCTTTTCATATTTAATTCTACATCTGGTAATGAAACTTTAGGGCTTGTTATATTTAATGATGGCATTTTAAATTTTGGAGATTTACCCTTTGCTTCCAAATTAGGGGTTTCTACATCAGGTCCGCTAACATCAATGTCAGTTTTTGGAACCTTAATGTCAACACTGGCTGACTTACTCCCTGAAAAATTAAATTTTGGAAGTCTGAATTTAGATTTTTTAACCTTTGCCTCAGGTACATCAATATCTACATCAGGCAATGCAATTTCTGATCCTTTAAGACTTCCTCCCTTTGCTGCAACATCTAGGTCACCCTTAACTTTTGGCCCTTTTAGATTAAGATCTAGATCAGGCATAGATACACTTGGTTTTGAAAACCCCCATGATGGTAGCTTGAATTTTGAGCCTTTAACTTTACCTTCTGGTAACTCAACAGATAAAGAAGGGTTTGGAACCTCCAACTCAGGACCTTTAATTTCAATCTTTGGATCTTTTATATCGGCTTCAAACTTTGCGTCAGGGCCATCTATTCCTCCTTTTACTTTGGGTCCTTTTACATTAAGATCTACCTCAGGCATCTCTGCAGAGGTGCCTGAAAAGCCAAACTTAGGCATTTTAAATTTTGGCATTTTCAACTTCCCCTCAGGTCCTTCTAGACTACCACTGGGCACTTCAAGTTCAAAATCTGCACCTTTCAAATCTCCCTCAAGTTTAGGGAGTTTAATATCACCAATTCCCCCTTCAATATCAGCACCTGCTTTTAATTTTGGTCCTTTCAAATTAAGATCAATATCAGGCATAGACATTTTTGGCATGTTAATATCCAATGAAGGCATCTTAATTTTAGGACCTTTAAGTTTGCCCTCAGGGCCTTCAATGTCTACATCTGGAGCTTTTACATCAAGAGATGGCCCTTTTAGGTCTAAATCCAAGTTTGGACTAGAAATATCTGCTTCCCCACTCTTCAACTTAGGGCCTTTTATATTCAGATCAACATCTGGCATTGACATTTTAGGTAAATTAATATTCATTGATGGCATCTTAAACTTTCCACCTTTCACCTTACTATCAACCTCTATATCTGGTCCAGATACATCAAGGTCAGCTTTTGGCAGATTAATATCCCCAGTACCTTCAACACTTGGACCAGAAAAGCCAAACTTTGGCATTTTAAACTTGGGCATTTTTAATTTTCCTTCTGGACTTTCAACATCAACATCCGGCATTCCTATATCCAACTCTGGACCTTTTAACTCTCCTTCTACCGTGGGTAATGTATAATCCGCTTTTCCTTTCCAATTTGGACCTTTTAAGTTTAAGTCAACATCAGGCATTGACATTTTTGGAAGATGCATTGATGGCATTTTGAATTTTGGACCTTTTACTTTTCCATCAATGTCTACATCTCGGGCTTCAACATCTACCTCTGGGGCTTGAAGATCTACATTTGGACCAGATAAATCGACTTCTCCTTTGGGTAAGCTAATATCTATATCTGGTCCTTCTACTTTTGGCCCGGACATTCCAAATTTAGGCATTTTAAACTTGGGCATTTTAAATTTTCCTTCCGAACCTTTCAAATTGACATCTGGTGGTTTAAACTCAATGTCTGGACCTTCAACATCCAACTTAGGACCTTTTATATCAACATTAGGACCTTTCAAATCTCCTTCAAGTTTAGGACCTTTCAGATTGAGATCAACATCAGGCATGGACATTTTTGGAAGATTTACCAAAGGCATCTTGAATTTTGGACCTTTACCTTTGAGATCCATGTCTACATCTGGGGCTTCAATGTCTAGCCCTGGGGCCTTAATGTCAACTTTGGGGCCTTTAACATCTCCTTCTATTTTGGGTCCTTTTAAATTTAAATCAAAATCTGGCATGGACATTTTTGGAAGATTTACCGAAGGCATCTTGAATTTTGAACCTTTACCTTTTAAATCAATGTCTACATCTGGGGCTTCAATGTCTAGCTCTGGGGCCTTAATGTCAACTTTGGGGCCTTTAACATCTCCCTCTATTTTGGGTCCTTTTAAATTTAAATCAAAATCTGGCATGGACATTTTTGGAAGATTTACCGAAGGCATCTTGAATTTTGAACCTTTACCTTTGAGATCCATGTCTACATCTGGGGCTTCAATGTCTAGCCCTGGGGCCTTAATGTCAACTTTGGGGCCTTTAACATCTCCTTCTATTTTGGGTCCTTTTAAATTTAAATCAAAATCTGGCATGGACATTTTTGGAAGATTTACCGAAGGCATCTTGAATTTTGAACCTTTACCTTTCAAATCAATGTCTACATCTGGGGCTTCAATGTCTAGCTCTGGGGCCTTAATGTCAACTTTGGGGCCTTTAACATCTCCCTCTATTTTGGGTCCTTTTAAATTTAAATCAAAATCTGGCATGGACATTTTTGGAAGATTTACCGAAGGCATCTTGAATTTTGAACCTTTACCTTTGAGATCCATGTCTACATCTGGGGCTTCAATGTCTAGCTCTGGGGCCTCAATGTCAACTTTGGGGCCTTTAACATCTCCCTCTATTTTGGGTCCTTTTAAATTTAAATCAAAATCTGGCATGGACATTTTTGGAAGATTTACCGAAGGCATCTTGAATTTTGGACCTTTACCTTTGAGATCCATGTCTACATCTGGGGCTTCAATGTCTAGCTTTGGGGCCTTAATGTCAACTTTGGGGCCTTTAACGTCTCCCTCTATTTTGGGTCCTTTTAAATTTAAATCAAAATCTGGCATGGACATTTTTGGAAGATTTACCGAAGGCATCTTGAATTTTGGACCTTTACCTTTGAGATCCATGTCTACATCTGGGGCTTCAATGTCTAGCTTTGGGGCCTTAATGTCAACTTTGGGGCCTTTAACATCTCCCTCTATTTTAGGTCCTTTTAAATTTAAATCAAAATCTGGCATGGACATTTTTGGAAGATTTACCGAAGGCATCTTGAATTTTGGACCTTTACCTTTGAGATCCATGTCTACATCTGGGGCTTCAATGTCTAGCTCTGGGGCCTTAATGTCAACTTTGGGGCCTTTAACATCTCCCTCTATTTTAGGTCCTTTTAAATTTAAATCAAAATCTGGCATGGACATTTTTGGAAGATTTACCGAAGGCATCTTGAATTTTGGACCTTTACCTTTGAGATCCATGTCTACATCTGGGGCTTCAATGTCTAGCTCTGAGGCCTTAATGTCAACTTTGGGGCCTTTAACATCTCCCTCTATTTTGGGTCCTTTTAAATTTAAATCAAAATCTGGCATGGACATTTTTGGAAGATTTACCGAAGGCATCTTGAATTTTGGACCTTTACCTTTGAGATCCATGTCTACATCTGGGGCTTCAATGTCTAGCTCTGGGGCCTTAATGTCAACTTTGGGGCCTTTAACATCTCCCTCTATTTTGGGTCCTTTTAAATTTAAATCAAAATCTGGCATGGACATTTTTGGAAGATTTACCGAAGGCATCTTGAATTTTGGACCTTTACCTTTGAGATCCATGTCTACATCTGGGGCTTCAATGTCTAGCTTTGGGGCCTTAATGTCAACTTTGGGGCCTTTAACATCTCCCTCTATTTTAGGTCCTTTTAAATTTAAATCAAAATCTGGCATGGACATTTTTGGAAGATTTACCGAAGGCATCTTGAATTTTGGACCTTTACCTTTGAGATCCATGTCTACATCTGGGGCTTCAATGTCTAGCTTTGGGGCCTTAATGTCAACTTTGGGGCCTTTAACATCTCCCTCTATTTTAGGTCCTTTTAAATTTAAATCAAAATCTGGCATGGACATTTTTGGAAGATTTACCGAAGGCATCTTGAATTTTGGACCTTTACCTTTGAGATCCATGTCTACATCTGGGGCTTCAATGTCTAGCTCTGGGGCCTTAATGTCAACTTTGGGGCCTTTAACATCTCCCTCTATTTTGGGTCCTTTTAAATTTAAATCAAAATCTGGCATGGACATTTTTGGAAGATTTACCGAAGGCATCTTGAATTTTGGACCTTTACCTTTGAGATCCATGTCTACATCTGGGGCTTCAATGTCTAGCTTTGGGGCCTTAATGTCAACTTTGGGGCCTTTAACATCTCCCTCTATTTTAGGTCCTTTTAAATTTAAATCAAAATCTGGCATGGACATTTTTGGAAGATTTACCGAAGGCATCTTGAATTTTGGACCTTTACCTTTGAGATCCATGTCTACATCTGGGGCTTCAATGTCTAGCTCTGGGGCATTAATGTCAACTTTGGGGCCTTTAACATCTCCTTCTATTTTGGGTCCTTTTAAATTTAAATCAAAATCTGGCATGGACATTTTTGGAAGATTTACCGAAGGCATCTTGAATTTTGGACCTTTACCTTTGAGATCCATGTCTACATCTGGAGCTTCAATGTTTAGCTCTGGGGCCTTAATGTTAACTTGGGGGCCTTTAACATCTCCTTCTATTTTGGGTCCTTTTAAATTTAAATCAAAATCTGGCATGGACATTTTTGGAAGATTTACCGAAGGCATCTTGAATTTTGGACCTTTACCTTTGAGATCCATGTCTACATCTGGGCCTTCAATGTCTAGCTCTGGGGCCTTAATGTCAACTTTGGGGCCTTTAACATCTCCTTCTATTTTGGGTCCTTTTAAATCAAAATCTGGCATGGACATTTTTGGAAGATTTACTGAAGGCATCTTGAATTTTGGACCTTTACCTTTGAGATCCATGTCTACATCTGGGGCTTCAATCTCTACCTCTGGTGCTTTTATGTCAACTTTAGGAACCTTTACTTCTCCTTCAATCTTGGGACCTTTCATACTAATATCAGGCTTAGATATTTTGGGGAGATTAAAATTCATTGAGGGCATTTTAAACTTGGAGCCTTTTACTTTAACGTCAGGGACAGCAACATCTAATTCTGGCCCAGACACATCAAGATCAGCTTTAGGAACATTAACATCCAGTTCAGTAGATTCAACACTAGGCCCTGAAAAGCCAAATTTTGGCATTTTAAATTTAGGCATTTTCACTTTTCCGTCTGAACCTTCTACATCAACACCTGTCATTTCAACATCTAGCGTTGGACCCTTTAAGTCAACATCAAAACCCTTTACTTCTCCTTCTGCTTTGGGTAAGGAAACATCTGCTCCTCCTTTCCAATTTGGGCCTTTAACATTCATATCAACATCAGGCATAGACATTTTTGGAAAATTAACTGAAGGCATCTTGAATTTTGGACCTTTTACTTTTCCATCAATGTCAGGGGATTCAATATCAACACCAGAAGTTGTAATGTCAACATTAGGGCCTTTTACCTCACCTTCAATCTTAGAACCCTTCATATTCAGATCAACATCTGGTTTAGACATTTTTGGCAGATTAAAATTCATTGAGGGCATCTTAAATTTAGAACCCTTCGCCTTAACTTCAGGTGTTTCAAATTCTACATTTGGCCCAGACAGATCAAGTTCAGCTTTTGGAAGACTAATCTGCCCTTCAGGACCTTCAACAGTTGGTCCTGAAATACCAAACTTTGGCATTTTAAATTTGGGCATTTTCAGTTTTCCTTCTGGACCTTCAAACTCTAAACCAGAACTTCCAACATCGACCTCTGGAGTCTTTATGTCAACTTTAGGACCCGCTAATTCTCCTTCAACTTTTGGGCCTTTCATATTAATGTCAAAATCTGGCATTGACATTTTGGGAAGATGCATTGATGGCATCTTAAATTTGGGACCTTTTACTTTGCCATCCATGTCTACATCTTCAGTTTCTAGGCCTACCTCTGGGGCCTTAATGTCAACTTGGGGGCCTTTCACATCTCCTTCAAGTTTAGGACCTTTCACATTGATATCAAAATCTGGCATTTGCATTTTTGGAACATTTACTGAAGGCATTTTGAATTTTGAACCTTTTACTTTGCCATCAATGTTTACATCAAGGTCTACTTCTGGTGCCTTAATATCAGTTTTAAGATCTAATTCTGGACCCTCTAATTTAGGGCCTGCAATTTCTGCACCTCCTTTCCATTTAGGGCCTTTCAAATTCAAATCAACATCAGGCATAGAAACATTTGGCATATTAATATTCATTGATGGCATTTTAAATTTTGGTCCTTTTATTTTTCCCTCGGGTCCTTGTATATCAATTTCTGGTATGTCAACATTAGCATCTAGACCTTTTACCTCTCCTTCAATTTTTGGTACTGAAATTTCAGCATCTACTTGAGGACCACTTAATTCAATGTCACTTTTAGGAAATTTAAGGTCTGAACCTTCTGCTTTAAAACCAGAAAAGCCAAATTTTGGCATGTGAAATTTAGGTGCTTTTATTTTACCCTTGCCCTCCAAATCTGCATTTGGAGCACCAAGTTCAACTTCTGGTGTGTCGATATCAATTTCTGGACCTTTTACATTACCTTCAACTTTGGAACCAGACAATCCAAACTTAGGCATTTTAAATTTAGGCATCTTAAGCTTTCCTTCTGCCTCTTTTAGACTTATATCTTGTGCTTCTAAGTCAACTTCTGGAGCTTTAACATCTAAATCTGGACACTTAATTTTACCTTTCAAATCTCGCTCTAGTTTTGGACCTTTCAAGTTTAGATCAACATCAAGATCTGGACTTTTTATGTCAACCGTGGGACCTTTAAAACCACCTCCTACTTTAGGACCTTTGAGATTCAGATCTATGTCAGGCACTGATACCGATGGCAAACTAATATCTGGTGTCTGCATGTTAAAGTTAGGGCCTCTCACTACACTCTCTGGGACATCAATATTTACTTTTGGACCTGATAGAGCAATATTTCCTGCTGGGGGGCTTAGATCTGGACCTTCCAATATTGGTTTAGAAACGCCAAATTGTGGCATTTTAAACTTAGGCATTTTAAGTTTCCCTTCTGCATCCTTAAGACTGATATCTGGCATTTCTAGGTCTATATTTGGAGCCTCAACATTTGCTTCTGGCACTTTCATATTGAGACTGGAACCTTGTAAATCAACTTCTAGTTTAGGACCTTTCAGACTGAGATCAGTATCAGGCATGGACATTGTTGGAAGTTGAACTGATGGAACCTTGATTTTGGAGTCCTTTACCTTTCCAACTAAGTCTGAGGCTTCAATATCAATTTTGGAGGATTTTATATCAATTTTAGGGCCCTTCAAACTACCATCTAGTTTGGGGCCTCTAAGACTGAGATCAGCATCAGGAATGGACATTGTTGGAAGACCTACTGAAGGCATTTTGACCTCTGGACCTTTAATGTCAAACGTGGTAGCTTTCAACTCTCTATCTAGTTGAGGACCTTTTAGGCTAAGATCAACCTCAGGCACAGTAATGTTTGCATTAATGGTACTTACATCTGCTTTGGGTACTGTTACATCAACTTGTGGAACTTCCACATTTGATTCTGAAATTCCAAACTTTGGCATTTTAAATTTGGGCACATTAAATGTACTTTCTGTAACTCCTATTGTAGGAGCTTTCATATCAATTTCAGATTTTGGCACCTTAACTTTAAAACCTTTAGCATCTATGTCACCTGTAATGTCCACTTTTGGCTTTGAAATATCTGTTCCTTTAGGGCCTTTCAAAGTAAGGTCCATATCAGGCTCAGATATTTTTGGCAAAGAGACATTTACAGATGGCTTAGCGAAATTAACTCCTTCAACATTTACTGGAGCTTTTAAGTCAACATTGGGACCTTTCACATGGATGCCACCTTTACTTACAAAATCTGCTTGTGTTAAGTGAATCCCACCCTCTGGTTTCAATTCTGACACACCAAATGTATTAAACCTTGGCATTTTCAGTCTTCCTTCTACATCTGCATGTCCCTGTTGCCCCTCAATAGAAACACTAGAACCTTTCATTTCTACACATTTAGATGCAATGTTAACATCTCCACTCTTTCCACCAAGTTTTAAATCATGTTCAAGTTCAATACCTGAAATCCCAGTCTCCACCCTCCTACTAGACCCTTCAGTATCTATACTTACACTAGGCATACCAATTTTTGATACATTAATACCCCATGTGTCACTTTTACCCTCTGGTACAGTTGTTCCTTTGTGGGTTAAGTCAGGTAAAGTAATCTTTTCACTTGTTTCTGAGAAACCAAATTTTGGCATCTTAAATGAGGGCATATTTATCTTCCCTGTAGAGCCTTCAAGCTCTGTATTGGTTCCTTTCAAATCCACGGTCGGTCCTGTTAGGTTTACTTTTCCTTCAAATCCAGGAGTAATGTCCACATGGGCACCAGCACTTGCAAATCCAGCTTGACTAGACTGAGTGAGCTTGAATTGGCTGTCTAATTTTGATCCTGCAGATCCAAATTTTGGCATTGTAATGTCCTGACCTGGGAGCACTATTTCTACTGATTTACCACTTTTATCCTGGCTGTGTAAGTCTAATTTAGGTCCTTGAATATCTCCAGTCACATTAATAAACCGGGACTGTGTTGAAGAAATGTTTATATCGGTTTCTGGTATTTTAACACTTGAAGTTGAGCTTTCAATTTTTAGACCCTCGGGCTTCTTTGCATCCAACTGGGAACCTTTTACTGTTGTAGTGGATGATTGGAAGCCAATTGTAGAAGTAAGTGAAGTTGTACCCTGACTTGCTGAAGTATCATAATCAGGTGTTTTTACCTTCAGTCCAACATCATGTTCTCCAAATCTGGACATCTTGACATCAACTTTCCTTTCATAACTCTGGAACTTTGGTCCAGAAACGCTTATATCAGGCATATGCATGCCTACTGAGGCTTGTCTGCCTATTTGAGAATTTACATCATATTCACCTTCAGGATATTCAAACGACCCGCTCTGTCCTTTATATCTCATAGTGGTGGTATGAACATTGTAAGAATCTCCTGGCAGGGAAACACTGTACTCACCACTGGTCTGCAAGCTTTTCCCGGACACATCCATACCAGGTATTCTGATCACGGTTTTACCTTCTTCTGTTTCTACACTGGTTTTTGAAATCTCAGTTATTTCATGACGAGGAATCTTGATTTTGTATTCTGGACTACTTATATCAATCTCTTTTGAGTCTTTTGATCCTGTCACATCCACAGTATAAGCAGTGACTTTCCTGGTAACGGTGATGGTCCTTGTCTGGGTCTCTGGTTCTAGAGTCTCATCAGACTTCAGACGTGGCTTAATCTTTTTTGTGTAGATTCGTCTGTACTCTTCATCATCTCCACTCTGTAAAACACATATATAGTTAGAGCATGTAATAACTAGAAAAAGAAATACAACTGCAAGTAAAAACTAATATTCCAAGGAGACTGATAAGAAACGCACAGATCAGAAGCACAATTTAGCAGGCCAAATATTGTTGTGTTTCGAAGCTTCAATTAAAACCCTTTATAGGTTTAAAGGAAATCTGTCAGCTGCATTCACATTCCAAACTGCTATTAGGACATAGGTTACCTTACAAATATCCATCTGGGCTTCCAGATTGTAGAAAAGCTTTTATTCTATAGTACAGGTCAAAGAGGCTTTTCCGAGCTCCTGAAGTGCAGCAGGCTGTAGCACTGCCTTACTACCTGGTCACATACCTGAACCTGCTTGGGACACAACTTCCAGGTGTCAAGAAGGGAGAAAAAGAGAGAATGCTTGCAGCTATTCAGGAGCTTGAAAAAGCCCCCTTGACTCTTTGTACCAGAGATTAAAAGCATTTGTCTACATTCTGGAAGCACAGCTGGATATATGAAAGGTACCATTTGTCCCATTTAGTTGTCTTTTTAGAAGTTTTTTCAATTGTGAATTACAGCTGACTCTCAAATATTTAAAGATTAGACTAGCTCATTGGGGGGGGGGGTGACAGCTGGGACCCTAGTGAATGAAGTAGCAGTGGGCACTCTACTTTTTAAAGGCATGCACACTGAAAATTGGCCTGTGTATTAAAGGGGATGGCTGCTGCCAATTCCCTCCCTAACCTACAAATTATTAGACTTATCTCCTCCTGATTTTTATTTTCATGGATTTTTATTTTCATGGCAAGATGGTGAAACTGTCATTCTGTCTACATTCTATTCTTTTGTACCATATCTTAAACTAGTGTTCTCTCCATTCCATATGCAGTATTTTCTCAAGGTTCAGGGTTCACTCACCAGAACAACATCAGGACTTTTCAGGCTGAAGACGTCATGTGAGTAGGCCATACCAGGCTGAGGGGATCGGTCCCCTCTTCTCTGTAACTTGAGGCCCACAGTGTGTTGTCCTACGTTTGACAGCAACCTTTGAATATCCTCTGATGACATGTTATCAAAGTAGACAGTCGCACCTACAATCTGGTCACCTAAACAGATATAGAATACATCAATTACAAAGAAGGTTTTCACTTCCAGATAGTTCCAATATTCTAAATAATTTCAAAGATCAAATTTGTAAACAACTCCTCTTCAGTTCTGAATCTTCTGAATCTAGTCCAAGAAAGGTCTATACCAGCTATACTAAAATGGGAAAAAGTGGTCAATACGCTTACTAATATATTGATGCACTCCTATATACAGTGGGGAAGGTAAGTATTTGACACACTGATGATTTTCCATGTTATTCCCATTTCCATGTTTTCCATATTATTGCTTGCACATTTATGCACTTCACCCGGGGAGATTTTTTTAAACTGGAGTGAAGTAGAATTGGCTCAATCAGATTCCACCTTTCATTTTCCTTAGTATCTGTTAAGAATGAAAAGTGTACCTGGGAACCCTATAGTGACATATTGTGCCCTACATTACTGTTGTTACACATCCCCCATATAGGGGTGCGTATGTATGTCTTTTCTTAATTTTTTTTAACTCTCTGTAGCCATTTTTAATAAACCGTATTCAGGTATATGGGCATGCACTTGCTTTTATGTTCTGCTTTTCCTTCTCAATTCAGAAGTTTCTTGTAGTTCTTGGTTAAAGGACAACTCCCACGAAAAATTTTTTTAGCTTATTTAACACACATTACAAAGTTATATAACTTTGTAATGTGGTTAAATACCCGGTCTGGCCCCCTTCCCCCACTTTCGGACCCCCGACCCCCCCCGCCCGGAAGTTAAAGAATATATACATTACCTATTACGATCGTCACGGTCCTCTTCTCCCGGGCGGCATCTGGTGACGACGACGTCAGAGCCGGGGGGCGGTCCGGGTCTTCTTCCTCCTCGGCGTCTTCATAGAGAGTGAATGGGACGGAAAAGGCTGCTGGTGCACATGCGCACCAGCAGCCTTTTCATTGGCTGGAGCGCACCACATGGCTTCCAGCTTCGTCAGCCCTGATTGGCTGAGGTTGCTGGAAGCCATGTGATGCGCTCCAGCCAATGAAAAGGCTGCCGGTGCGCAAGCGCACTGGCAGCCTTTTCCATCCCCAGGACCCGGAAATCAGAGACATCGCTGGACGGCGGACGGCGGTGACGGTGAGGTGGACGGCGGGCGAATGGAGTGGCGATCGTCACCGGAGGGATGGTGAGTATGGTGTCTGTGTGTGTCTGTGTTTTTTTTTTGGGGGGGGTCCAGCGGGAGTTGTCCTTTAAGTTTGCACACACTGCAGCAGGGATTTTGGCCCACTCCTCTATACAGATCTTCTACAGACCTCTGTGCAGTTCTGGGCCGATTCCTCTTTTTAACTATCCTTAGGCTACATTCACACATCCATTATTCTGTCCGCAGAATTGCGGATAGAACATAGGACCAATGGTATTCAATGGCCCGGTTCACACGTCCGTACGTGTGCGTGGGACCGCGATCCGTGACGCAAAAAAAGGACCTGCTGTAATTCGGACCACATTTTGTGGCCCAGATTGCTATGGTAGTGAAGCGGGTCTTAGGGTGCACTATGGGTGTGCAAATATAGGCTTACGGTCCTATTACATGAAGCGATAATCTGCCAAATCAGAGTCGGCAGATTATCGCTTCGTGTAATAAAGACAATGATCAGCTGATGGAAACGATCATTGGTTAATCGCGTCTTTTGGTCCTGACCTAAAATCATCGACCACGTATCGCTACGTGTAACGAAGATGCACTTCCGACGGCTGGCGATTCTGTAAATGAAATTAGAAAGTTCATACATACAAGTTTATACATCGCTAACGATGTCTGTGCAGCCTTTGCTGCACAATTATCGAGCCGTGTAATAGGCTCAGTAAACAAATGCCGATCTACCAGATTGGCACTCGTTTACTGTAGTGATCGGGCCACCTAATACGGCCCTTACACCACAAGGCAAGATCTTGCATGGAGCCCCAGACCAAGCAAGATTTATCTGTTTTTTTTTTCCATTTTCTAAGAACTGCACAAACAACTGTTGCCTGCTCACTAAGCTGTTTGTCTATTGTCCTGTAGCTCATCCCAGTCTTGCGCAGGTCTACAATTTTGTCAAGCAACAGGTAAATAGACGAGCACTGACCAGATTATGCTTATTTATTCTGGTGTATGATACATGGGTTTACAGCAAGAACGCGTTTCGGCCAGACATGGCCTTTATCAGCTTGAAAAATGATGCCAAAAAAAAACAAATAAAGTGGCAAGGCCACATGGTGACGACACATGGTGACGACACAGGTGAATGGAGCGTCTCAAAACAAAATCATAGTAAAAAGCAACATACATACATTAGCACATAGGACCCTATAAAGGGGGGAGGAGAACAGGGCAGGATTGTGGAGGCACGTCTGTGGGGGCAAGCCTGACTCCACCCAGATGCTGCGCTATCACTTACTGTCCTACTGGCAGCTTCTGGCACCATGACACATACAGGTGTTTGTTGTTGTTTTTTTTACATACAGGTGTAATTAATACAGGTAATAAGTGCAGAGTTTGAGGAGCTTCTTAAAATGAATGTTCCATCAGGGACAGTGCTGCTATTTTTTTTACATTAATTAACTGTCAGCAGTCTTTTCCCAAACACTGGCCCGCTCCAGGAGTACTCGCGCGGAACTGTGCCTGGAGCTCTTGTATAGCTGACACAGACTCTGGACTACTGCTGCTCACATGCTGCATGCAGACATGTCAATTCTGCTCGGAAATTCTTCCTTGTGAACAACAGAGCGGAAATCCCATTGAACACATTGCTCTGTTTATATTTCACAGGAAGAATTTCAAGTGAAAAATTATGAGTGGATTCCGCTTCAAATTCCTAGCCTATTCCTCAGTGTGCACATACCCACAGTTATCAATATCAGACTGGCAGAGGTCTGTCTCCTAACACCACTGCCAATTAGCTGCTTGCCAATGGGTGCCACAGCCCATTAAATGTTTACCAGCACTTTTATCTGCATCGCCATACTTTTATTACTGGTGGTGCAAAGTAGCACAACTTTATCCCATTTGAGTGAACAGGGCAATTTTTTGGTAATAAAAAGAAATAAATAATAGCAGGGGGTTACAACAATTATTATATACAGCTGTATAGCATTATATAGGCCGATGAAACACTCACCTTCATGAGCAACTCCTGCTTTGGCAGCTGGTGAGTTCTGTACTAGCTTTTTAACGAAAACTCCTTCTTCATTTTGGTCAAGGGTGAGACCCATAGTCCCACTTCCTTGCCAGTTGGGTAGCAAAAGTTCCCTGGTATCCTCCTCCTCCATCTATATGTAAAAACATATATTTTTTAACGAAACATCTCCGTTATAACTAAACTTGGCGTTATATTTATTAGTCTTGTAACTAGGTTACAGCCATACTTTTTGGCTGAGGTTGGGCACATGTGTGAAGTTTTACCGCCAATCAGTTCTGTAATGCTTGTTTTTGTCTACATGGTTTTTATAGGTAAAACAACCTTAAGACCTGCAAAAACCACACAGCCAGAAATATGCATTGCAAAGCAGCTCTGAATAGTGGTAAAACGGCACGCTTAACACTGGCCAAAACCCAGATGCTATGCGTAGCCAAGTGGTAATGACAAACAAACAGATGTAGTGGAGAGGAGTTTGTTTTATCTTCTAACTTATTATCTTTCCGAACCCAAAAGTTCTGCCGGATCCTTCATATATGATGCAAGCTAGAAGTCTGGTCTGTCTGGTCATGTTTATTTATCATGTCCATTAAAGGGGTACTCAACTGGTTTCAGAAAGTTAAATAAATTTGTAATTTACTTCTATGTAAAAATCTCATATCTTCCAGTATATATCAGCTTCTGTATGTCCTGCAGGAAGTGGTGCCACCTCTGTCTGTGTCAGGAACTGTCCAGAGCAGAAGAGGTTTTCTATGGGGATTTGCTGCTTCTCTGGACAGTTTCTGTCTCGAGCAGAGATGTTAGAAGAGAGCATTTTGTCAGTCTGGAAATAAAACACCACTTCCTGCAAGACATACAGCAGCTGATAAGTATGGGGAGACTCAAAAATTTTCAATAGAAGTAAATTACAAATCTATATAACTTTCTGAAACCAGTTGATTTGAAAGAAAAAGATTTTCGCCAGAGTACCTATTTAAGGGTCCTATTACATGAATCAATAATCTGCCAAATCATCTGATCATTGTGGTTTATTCCAGCCTAAAAATCATCTGCCACCAAGAACCATTACTGTGTGTAATAGCAATACGCGGGTGGCGGCTTTTCTACATATCTGTCCACAATCTCCCGTGTCCTGTTCGCTTCTGCCCAGTCCTCACAGCAGCTGCTTGAACTTCAGAGCCGGTCTTTGAAGTGAAAGGCTGCTCAACCAATCACTGGTTGAGACGGAACCCCCACAGCCAGTCATTGGCTGAGCGGCCTGTTGCTTCAGAGACCGGCTCTGATGTTCCAAGCTGTGGCTGCAAATATTAGACAGAAGCAAGAAGAACACCGGCGATCATGGACTGGTATGTATAAACTTTATTATTTTACACCTTTAAAGCAAGGGCTGCACTATTATCGAGCCGTGTAATTGGCTCAGTAAGTGAGTAACAATCTTGCAGATCGGGCTATGTAATATGGCTCTAAGTTCCACCAAGGTTTCTATTATTTCTACGTGAAAAACACAACTGCATGAAGCACTTTTTCCTCCATCTCCCTTATGGTGCATTTACACAGACAGATTTATCTGACAGATTTTTAAGGCCAAAGCCAGGAATGGATTTAAAAAGAGGAGAAATCTCAATCTTTCCTTTATGACCTGTTTTCTGTTTAGTCTGTTCCTGGCTTTGGCTTCAATCTCTGTGTAAACGCACCATTAGTCTCGCCAGTGACGTCCACCACGTTGGTTTACACAATTTTCATCATCTTCATAATTAGCACCAAGACCCACAGTGGATTTTCCGCTGGCAATGCTGGTGTAGCAAAGCTGCACATTTTCCACATCATTTTGTATGTGCTGACTGTTTCAATATATTATAGTACCTTAAGTAAAATCTGAAACATTTATTTGACATTAGGCATTCAAATTCCACCAAATTTTCAGAATATCTATAAATTATACCATATCTATAATAAATACTACCTAGATTTAAATAAAAAAGATTAAACTAGGTACTTTCTGTAAACTGGCAGCAAAGTAGAATGTTGTGCCACAGCAGTTACCGTTGGTCAAACAGGATCAATAAAAGCAGTATATTACTGTATCTTTAAATGATGCAATACTCTATTCTACCAGCAGAGGGGGTGCTATGAACAAATATGTAGCACTAGTATGATGAACACATTTCATGGCTTATATACTAACTATTGAAGATCTAAAATGGAGGTTAAGAGTCTGAGTCATACTAACTTTAAAAACTGTCAGTGGAGTTTTTGTTAAAGGGAATCTGCCAGCTGCAATTCACTTTCCAAATTACCGACACTGTAAGATATCTGTTTGGATCAGGAGATACATGGTATCTTACATATATCATTGTGTGCTTAAATGTGAGAGGAGGTATCCCAGCTTGCAGCTATTCAGGTGGTTTCTAAAGCCTCTGACTTTTTGAGCCAGAGAATAAAAGCATTTTTCTGGAAGCACAGACAAATATATAAAAGGTACCATGTTTCTCCCTGATCTAACAGCTATATAAGCGTCAGTTGTTTGATACATAAATTACAGCTAGCAGGTTCCCTTTAAGCTTTTAAAAAATATGCAATCTATAAGATTCCTGTCCAAAATTTGTATAGATTTGCCAAAAAAGGGGTGTTTTTAAGGGAACCTGTCACCATTATTATACTACTTATTCTAATGGCATCATGTTATAGAGAAGAATAAGCTGAGCAGATTGATATATATCTTTATGGGAAAATACTCCATATAACTTGTAATTTATTGATTGAAATCTCTGATGCTTCCATGCTAAAGAGTCCAGTCCATTAAGTGACACCGCCCACTGGACTCCTTAACGCAGAATGATCAGGGATTTCAATTAACAAGTTACAAGTTATACTGAATCTTTTCCCACAAAGATATGTATCAATCTGCTCAGTTCTTCCTGATCTATAACATGATGGCCATAGATTAGATAGCATTGTGTTGGTGACAGGTTCCCTTTAAATGGGGGCAGTGCTTAGAGGTGCTACAATTACAGAGTGAAATGATGGGAGGTAGCTATAAATACATCTCTGCTTCCCTTCGGGCCACTCTGTGTCCACGGACTACCTTTGACAAGATTCCTTGCTTCTGTATGTATTCTCTGTGATACACTAAATTATTAGTGTAGGGCCCCACAGAAAGTATGTACAGGAGAAGTGACTCATGTCAATAAGCATTGAGTGGAGAAGCATGCACACTGTACGCCTCAAACGTTTCTAGGCAAATCAGATTGATGACAAGTCATCACCCATTGAACTACTGAGCTGCAGTAACCCGGCCTGACCACAGTGATCAGGTACATTCGCTTTAAGTGTAGCATAACAATAGAACGCCACCAGGAAGTCGGTGCCGTGGGAGGAAAGCCCTGCCCCTCTGAGACGCGGCTCCATTAGAATCGATGGAGCCGCGTCACAAAGGGGCGGGGGTTTCCTCCCATTGGGGGCGGGCCACCTCCAGTGCTTTAGCCCGAGCTGGTGCCCGGTAATAGACTTGCACTACAATTAAAGTGAATGTCCTTTTGCTTTAAAGACTCCATATACTTTATATTTATGTCAGTATAACGAGTGACTCCAGGTGATGTCGGTGGAGATGGGATTCAGGCGTGATGGTATTTCACTACATGACCCCTTTGTTTTTGGAGAAAGAATTGGCTGCTAGAGCAATCTGGCTGCAGCTTACCCTTCTCCACAGAGAACACAGGAACAATCACATGTAAGTGGAGAGTGAGAGGGATAACTATTGTTTGGCCTAGAATTTTTGAAGATGTATGGCCACCTTATTTGCCGAGCACTCTTTTGATATGTCTACCTGCTCAGTGTAGAGGAGTCCGTGTACTTTCCATGGCACCCTACAATATTAACATCATGTGCAACAAAACTTCAGAGTTTTATTGGAAATTCAGAGCGAGTTTGCTTCATCCAATCGCCTACAACAACCAACCTGATTGGTTACCACACGCTGTACCACATTACTGTAAGGGGCATCGGCTGATCTACCACAATAGATGGGAAGGATGTGATAGTGAATTACCTTGTTATTGTGAGTCGGTTACCTTCTACAAGACCTTGCTGGCTCTGTCTGCACCGTTGTTTGCATGAGGACTTCAGGCTGTTGGACAAGAAAGAGAAAAAAAAGAACATTAAAGGCACAGCAAGTCATTGCTCCCCATGATAACAATTAGGTATGTTAATACTGTGTGTATATAGACGGACAGACAGACGGGCAGGGCGTAGATCTTATAAAACGTGGATATCTATAAAAGCCATGTGACATTAAACAAACCTCCCTGTGTAAATATTATACAAAGAATTGAAGATCGTTCCTCTCCCATGACTCTGACCACATATCAACGGACCATATGCCCCAAATTATCTAGACACTGGGACTCTGTATAAAGCTGGCCTGGGTCTACCCTCTCCACCAGTGCTAATGGATTAAAATGCCTGATGTACACAAGCCTGTCACCAGTTCACATCCAGAATTGGAGAGAACAGTTTACATTTCATCACAGTCGATAGGATCCCCACTGAACATTGGCTACTTGGGATCTATACAGATACTATAGAGATATACGTTATTCTCCAGGTATCGTCCTTAATTGGCTGATTACCGACCTTTAGGCCAATAATCATTTAGTGTAAAAGGGCATGTTGAAAGGCAATGGCGAGTGGACATGCACAATGTTGATTTTGTCAGTGACGGTCTGCAGAGCATTGCTCCCCGTAATAGGAGTGGTGGCAGCAGACCGCTGATGGGCTGTCCGAACAATTTAAGGATGTAATAGCACAGACAACGAGTGGGGATTGAGGGGGAAGCGAGCGCTGAGCTAACAGGTCAGCTCTTGTTTCCCCCGGATCATCAGGCCGCGTAATATGGCCTTAAGGATTTGCTGCCAACAAGACTTGAGCCCCTAAGACCACTATGTATATAAAAAAATAAAAGGTCAAATGAATGCACAGATTTCAGTGGGAGCGGCTGGTAGTCTAATATATATGGAGCCTCCAACAAAAGAAGAGGTTGAGTGAGAGAAGTTTTACACTAAGTGTTATACATAAAGGCCTAAAAAGAAATTTTTTTGCTGATATAAGTTTTATATCCAAAACAATGAGACATGTTTGAAAAAGTGTATGCCTTTTGATGGAGAAGATGTGTAGCTTGAATGACAGGTGAAAACTTGAGTCTGCTTTTAGCATTGAAGACATTTCATTTAGTATATACTTTTAGCCCCCCCCCCCAAATCACAATTCTAAAGTTATTTTTATGTTGAGGTGTTCTGCTTTTTTTTTTTACTTCTGTATAAATAAAAAATAATGTGGGCTGTACCATATCTTGTGTCAATAGGGTGTGTCCAGACACTGTCACATTATTACGGGACACCCCCCCGTTGATGGAATACCCAGATGTTCATTTATCTATAGATTTCCAGGAAGAATTACAGAGAAACAATACAGTCGAGGGTTCTAAGAAAAGATCCCCCAGAATTGTTATTTCATGCAGAGTACAATATTTACTTCTGGGGGAAAAATAATGTGACATGTTCCATCCCTCCAGCCATTTTTGTAACTCTTCAAAAGTGTTTGTTTACACAGATAAACACATTAAACTAATAGTAATAATCCTAATATCTGATTTCTCACCAGACGGGACTGAGGAGGGGCTGACATGCTCTGCGACGACGTGCAGAGACAGAGCAGGGGTGTGAGAGGGGGCAAGGGAAAATGTGTTTGGCAGAAACTCTACAGCAACTAAAAAAATATATGGGGTTATTAAAAAAAAGGGAGAAGACTGGGTTTAGAAACAAAGCAAGATTGTTGTGTTCTGAGAACAGAGAGGCTTTGAGGTAGTGGAATGCAGGGAGGCCATGCAGAGACATGCAGGGGAGGCTGTGTGATCTAGCAGAGCTGGTTTATCCATGTATAATGCCACATATACCTCTCCAATTACAGAGAGGGAGAGGAGGGAATCTGCCCTGAGTACATGTCTACAACATCTGCAGCTGATAAACTCCCCCCACCCCCTTCCCTGCACTCCAATAGAAGGAAAATATTTCTCAGATTAGAAATCCCCTTTATATCCCACATTCTTGGAATTATTAATGGCCAATGGTTTTACAAACCCCTCCTCCATACCCCAGATATGTTTCGAAGCCTAGTTACCATGACATTATTTATAGCTTTTTCCTAACTTATATAAAATAGATTTTTTTTTCCCTTTTAAATTTTTTTCAATGCTTTTCAGTGGAATGTTTTCCATCGTAAGACTGAGAAATTACCATTAATGTCATTTCTCGATCTATAAAGCAACCTCATAGTCAACGTGGTTAAAAAGAGGTAAAATGGCAAGAGGAAATAAGTTACTTATAATAAAAATATACAAAAAGAGCAATGCAGGGAGTTTATATAGTGTTGAGTATACTAGGACCAAGCAAATAAACCAGTGTCGGTAATGGAGTCCAGTCCGGAGCTTCTTTAAAACCATTTATATGTGAAATGTATGGCTAGTCTCTACTGGGTGGTTTTATGACACAATCGGAGACAAATGTTCATAAAACTCTGCATTGTTATTAAAGAGCCGTTCTTATGACTTAGCAATTTCCACCGTCTGAGTGGTTTAGTGGAGAACTGCTGAGCCGAAATGGTTGGCACAATTAGACAACCACAAAGAACCAGCCAAAGAACAAGCCGTTTCAAAATGAAGGCGTATCCTAACAACACAGATGAAGTATATACAGTATATTGTATGATGCCAAATGCCCTGAGGCTGGTAGATAAAGCTGGTTTAAGAAACAACACGCCATGACTTCATACCCATGTTGCTGACCCTGGTGCCATTAACTGCAGCTATATACTGACCCCCATTTTAGCATATAGGTCTGAAAAAAACAAATAAAAAAATACATTCCTAACCAACAATGATGGGATATCCACATAAATAGAACATTTATGGCAAGTGCTGCATACCAAGTATATAGGTCACATCAACTGGCTATTCATTACAGGATTCAGAATCAATTGGCGCATTTATCACATGGAAAATGGTGCAATTTAGGTTTACCAGGGGAAAGATAGCCTGGAACTAAAAAAATAAATAAATTCCTTTTTCCATCACCTCTTCACTACACTCCGCCCAAAGTTTCAGATATTCAGTTCCCACCTCCATGTGCTTCTCAGTCATGGACACTTGTATATCATGTTTCAATGGTCGAATAGAGAAAGGAAACACACTATATTTAGCAAGTTTACTAGGACCCACTTATCTATAATCATGGACACTTTATTATATACAGCTGGGGGAGTTTGGTCCCAAAATGAATGTAGTTCTCTAACCTGTAAAGCTCTATAGACCATGACGTACAATCCAATGTAGACATCTTACTGGAAAGTACAGCTTATTGCACATACACATCCAACCGTAGACCATAAATTTTTCTAGAAGACTAGGCGTAATACATTTTGACCACTCCAGGCCTAAGCAATTCCAAACTCTGCAAACATGGCGGTGAGATCTCCTTTTAAATGGATATTAGGAGTCTTTAGTGACCATAAGCTTCATTTATAATGGGTATGGGGCAGATGAAAGGGGTTGTTTAAGTGGAGTGGATTGTGTAAGAGCCTGCCTCTGAATGTCGTAGCTGGATTCCAGGTAATGTGAGAGGTGGAATGCTCCATGGAATGTTTTGACGCTATTTTCAACTTAGTCACATGTTTTAGGGCACAGGGGGCAGCAGGATTGTATGTCCACGAGACATTCAAGGGACATCAAGTGTCACACACAAGTCTCTCTCGGTCAGTCAGCATTGGAATTACTAGAAAGGAGCTTCAGTGTCCCTGAAATAGTCAGAATTGCTACATACAAGGTTTGCAGTTCCCTGAAATCTGCTTTTAATAAATCACAGGGATACGTGGATAATCCCAACACTTTTTCTGATCAATCCGAGGGATAAACAAATAGAAACGATCACAGCTTGCTGTATGTAAGTCACCAGCATGAGGTTACAAATAAGGTCTCTGACTAGGTTATACTCATTTCCGTGGTCATTAGTCTGAAAGTCTCTTACATCCTGATTACCGACTTTATGTCCAGAGCAACCTGGGAGAAAATGGGAGTCTGCTGCCTGACCAGGAAGACGGCTCTAATGATTATACATTACAACTCTATTATATATTCTGATAGAAGGATTTGAAGTTGCAGACTCAAAGCAAATCCAATCTGGACCATGAAATCTGCTGCAGATCCTGTGTGTGTTAACGCACCCTAAATAATCTTTCACCTGCAAAATTCAAGTGTGCCGTGGCCTACCTACTTCTATTAGCCTGTATATATGTCACTGAAAGCTGAAGGGGATATAGAGCCGCGTGCAGGCCAGTTTATTACTCTTGTAATGTTTTTGCTAGTTCCCTCAAGATCACTAGCCTGGGGGAATCTGATGGGGCTCAAATTGTTCTCACTCTTGTTGAGAACCGGATTTTGGTAATGAAATGTAGCATCTCCAGGTACCTTGTAGCGTGCATGTTACTTGTCTTTCTCTAGAACTTTATCTATACCCAAATGCAAGAGATATTTTGTTAGCAAAAACTGACAGGAAATCCTTTAAGATATAAGGGGTCACATAGCTCTTCTGACCACCGCATAAGGTGGGTGGTGAGTGCTCATTGGCCCTCACAGGACATGGCCTCTGGCCCAACTACAAGTATATACACTACACTCCGCTCCTTGTCTTGGTAGAACCACCCTCGGCCTCTCCTTGGTGTGAATCACAGTGTTACATTTCTCTGGCAGCTGCTGTTTAACTACCAGGGAGTGTGTACACATGTGTGCGTCTGACACCATACCCGCCTGGATAAATGACTTAACCAAACCCGCAGCAGTCCTATAACAGCCCTCTTGAGATGACAAGCAGCAGTGGGGTGGGTTTCTTTCATTCTCATTATACACATATATGCATGTGAATATTAAAGAATATGCTTTGTATATGCTTCCAATGCGAATTGTTTGCAATGAATAAAAAATAAATCCAATGTTCTAATCTGAAGAGCTGGCGCTGTAATCTGTGTATGGCAGAGTAGTTGTAATATGATAAGATGATTCTCGTGTACCATAGTTGCAGGAGAGGCCTGGGAGCGACCTCCCCCTTTTTCTGCGCCAGGTAAACCACATTCCTGAACTTATGCAAGTGGAGGACCAGCTCTAGGGCAGAAAAGGATAGCAAGGTTCTGACCCCACCCAATACACCATGGTATACGAAGGGCAAGCTGAGGCACGCAGCTACCTCAAACAAAGAGCCTTATGCAGCTAGCAAAGCTAAACAAACACAAACATACAGAAGTCAAAATTACAGAAAGCAATTATTGCTAAATATTACGTAACAAACTACAGTGCCATCCTAATGATAGTGTCTGGGGAGAGATTGTGCCCATTCCAGTTTCAGAGTTTGGAGATGCCTTGTGGCTTTAGAAACCGGCAACAGCAGTGATGGGCCAAGCTGAAAAGTCTTCTTTATGCTACAGTATCATCATTTATCTAGCCTATAGACTGAAGTGTTATAGAGTGAAGCGTCATTACTAAATTGGGCAAGACATTTCATTGTATTGTAGCTTAAAGGAGAAGTCCGGCAAAAATTTGCCGGACTTACTACTGCATCAAGGCTTCACTTCCTGGATAAAATGGTGATGTCACGACCCGACTCCCAGAGCTGTGCGGGCTGTGGCTGCTGGAAAAGATGATGGCAGAGGGATGCTCAGTGTTCCTCCAGTGCCCTGTGTCCCTCAGTGTCCCCCTGCCATCATCCTCTCCAACAGCCTGCACAGCTCTGGAAGTCGGGTCGGGACATCACTATTTTATCCAGGGAGTGAAGCCTTGATGCAGTAGTAAGTGCAGGGGGGGAAAAAAGCACTTTATGTGCATTTGCCATAATAAATGTATATTGGTGATTTGTATAACTTTTGGGGCGTAATAATATATTTTAATAAGAATTTTCGCCGGACTTCTCCTTTAAAGGGGTATTCCTAACTAGCACATTGGGGGTTCATCTGAACAGAGGAATAAACATAAGATAAAAGGCTACATTCACACATCCGCTGTTCTGTTTGCAATTGAGGACCAATGGTATTCAATAACCCCATTCACACGTCTGTACATGTGTACAGGGCCACAATACATGCCGCAAAAAAAAGGACGGAACACTACAGATGCACATCCGTAGTGCGGGCCATAGCCGCGGATACTACTAGGTTACCCCGTTTCTTGTATTAACACATAAGTCTAGTTGCATCTACATTATCTTCACAGACAAACCCTTAAAGGGTATTTGTCATAAAAAAAACAAACAAAAAAAACCCACTAAGGGTACTATTACACAGAACGATAATCGTCCGAATTGGCCCGATTAGGCCGATTATCACTCCATGTAATAAATGCAACGATCAGCCGATGACAACGATCATCGGCTGATCGTTGATATAGGTTAGACCCTATTTTTGTCGGGCGCCGACCGCGCACCGCTACGTGTAATAGCGGTGCGTGGCCGGCGACTAACTATATACATTACCCATCCACGTTCCAGGGCTGCTCCTGCCGTCCACTTCTCCCGGGGTCCCGTGCGCGCTCTAGCTTCACAGCAGCCTGTCAGCTGATAGGCTGCTCAGCCAATCACAGGCCGCGGCGGTCCCGGCCTGTGATTGGCTAAGCGGCCTACCAGCTGACAGGCCGCTGTGAAGCTAGAGCGCGCACGGGACCCGGGGTGAAGTGGACGGCAGGAGCAGCCCTGGAACGTGGATGGGTAATGTATGCCAGTTTAGCAAGGGCTGCAAGGACATCGGTAACAATGTCCTTGCAGCTCTTGTCAAACGATTATCGGGCCGTGTAATAAAGCCAGTAAACGAGCAATGATCTAGCAGATCGGCGCTCGTTTACAGGTATTATCGGGCCCGTGTAATACCACCCTAAGTCAAGAGAATCACAAGGTTTTGCACCTCATTTCCCTGCTGTCAATTCTTCACCATCCAGCAGCCCCACAGACCTATAATGGAGCCACCTGGAGGGAGATTGCTGCAAGCCAGGAAGTAAAATGCACTACTGCATGCTTCCCTGGGTCATGCCAAAAGTTTTTCTTAATATCCGTACTCACTTTATAGGAGATTATAGACACTTTTCCGCAGTGTGGGGAATGGAGGGGGTATGGCCTTAAACGGTACACTGTGGACCAAATTAAGTAAATGATGTTGCTGTGGCCTAATAGCAGTTGCATGGTGTGCCTCTATAGCAGTCATATGCTTTTATTCACTAGCGCTTTGCAAGAATTAATAAAAAGCTCTCCAATGCACTCCATTCAATCAGAGGACAATCTTCCTTTAGGGGTCCCACTGGTGAGACCTGCTCATCCAGGAGTAACTTATCCAGCTGGGAATACCACTGTAAGTAAACGAAATGGCTCAACAGTAAGTCACAATACCACCACAACTACACAAATGATTGGACTCTTTATAGGACATATAGGCCATGAATCCAATACTGGACAGTATGGGGGACATTTATTAAAAACAGCGTTTTTTATGCCGGACTTATAAATGTCCCTGCATCTCCGGCGCTACGGGGATTTATGTAGAGGCGGACTGCCTCTACATAAATCCCATGCGCTCTAGTACGCACCGCCGAAAACCTACGCCAGCTGAGGACTGGAGTAGGTTTTCGGCGTATCTTTTGGCAGAACGGATGGGGAATCGCGCGGACTCTGAGTTCCTCCGTTCCGCCCCCTTCACACCCCCTCCCCGTACTTGGCGGAAAGTGCCGATTTGCGAATATTTTATTCGCAAATCGGCCATTTGCGAATAAAAAAATACGCAAATCGGAACTTTCGCCGTACGCCGTACGCCGGATGATACATGTCCCCCTATCTGTTAATATCCATAATGAACCACATGTATATTGTCAGGTGTAGGGGAAAGATGGAAAAGAGTAAGAATACAGGGTCAGACTACACTGGGTTTGTTTGTAGTCGTAACTATGGAGACCCATAGTTTTGCACGAGAGCTGTACACACCAAATGGTAGGATACTTCTAATATAGACAAAAAAATCTTTAGTTTATGTTTTAAATTTATTGGCAACATAGAAAAAACAATATAGAAGTGGACACACCCTTAAAACTATTTTTCCCTAGAGACATCTAGGTTTAGCATTTTTATTGACACAACTAAATATTAGAATACAAAGCATTTTGTAGGGTGGCTACTGGTTTGTAATACTGCCTTCTACCAGAATAAGGCTGGTTTTACAAAGACATAATTTGGGCACTTTGTTTAGCATCCGTATTACTGCTGTAAGTCCGACAGTGTTTTCTGATGACCCAAACTGACTGCTGTTGACTGAAACGCCATTGATTAGATGGCCATGTGATTTCTATGGGCAATACCTGACTGGAAGGAAAAAGGAGGATCAGGCAGGCTGGGTGTCTGGCAGCAGTTCATCTACCAAATTGCAAACACATTTATGGGAGAGCCTGGTGGTATAAGCTGGAGACAGCTAATATGTATAGGCAGCTTCATCGGTTAGATTATCCCCAACCTACGAGCTCCGTCACTGCACGTACAGTTTTTGTTTAGAATATATTTAGTGTCACTTCCGTATGCAAGGTCACACATGGTGACAACAAAAGGTGTGCAGACCAAGAGTTACGCCTAGAGACACACACAGAAGGATAGATGCACTAATACATAGATACACAGGGCTACACAATAAAAGATACACACAATTCTACAAACACAGAAGCAGATACACCCATATATTTTCAAAGCCAGACACACCCTAAGACAAATGCACATATCCAAGCATATTGGTGCACACAGCCTACAGACGGCTCTCTCCAACCTTATGTTTGTGAGCACATGGGCACAGGCATCAGCTCTGAGGGAGGGTTTCCTGGCCCCTGCTGTGTAAATCTGAGGAGGGGGGTTCATTGTGACCCAGACCAGAATTATTTCCAGATGTTATCAGAACAAAGCACAATTTCCTGATAACAGATAGACACATACAAAGCACAAAAACAAAGAACGTAGTATATATAATGTAATGCATACTGTAATAAACACTTTTACTGTATGGAAGAAAGCAGGTTTACAATGCCGGTTCTAACATCAGACTACAATGTATACAAAGACTGGCAATGAAATCACATCACTATTATACAATCTGCTGCGTACAACATCTGTACTGAGGTAGAAGATATCTTCTCCCCCAACACTGCGAAAACAGAAAGGAACTCATTAAACTGTTTCTTCCTGAGACCGCACCCATGCACAAGGCAAGTCTGCAGAGCGGCTCGGCCCAGGCAGCTGAGAGACACATGGTGCACGGCCTCTGCCAGCTCCATACAAAAGTCCACAGATAATTATCATTGATTTCATTTCAGGGAACCCCCGAGACGAACCACAGCCCCTATATCACATTACTATCTGCTAGTTAACAATGCAAACTTTTAGTAACTTGATAACACTTTGCGCCTCTTTGTCCACTAAAAAGATTTATTTTAGAACTTGTAAAGTAAAACAGACCAAACATAATCAAAGGTACACCATGTTTGGCCCATTGGAACCCTCAAGGGTGAATTTATTATTTTGGTTATCCCAAGATCCAAAGTCATATTCTATCCACTAAAAAGGAGGCAAGTAACTCATAGGTGGGATTTGGCCACTGTCCTGAGAACCGAGGACAACTGTCCCCAGAATGGGTGGATTGGCATTCATTTTCTATGGAGCTTCCAAAACATTGCCAGGCACCGATCAACTAGTGATTGTGGATCTTGTGTATTTGAGATAATGGGATAAATCTTAAAGCGTAACTGTCATTTTTTTTTATTGCAGAAATCAGTAGTATAAGCGATTTTAAGAAACTCTGTAATAGGTTTTATCAGCTAAAAAAGCCTCCTTCTGTACTCAAGAAGCAATCTCCCAGCCTCCCCCCCTGACTTCTGTGCATTATCAGGCAAACACGTCTTCATTACAGAGAAGCCAGTGAAGACGGGCTCTGCTCTCTCCATTGTAAGCCTATGAAGGGGGGAGGGGCTGAGGGAGATGAGGGAGCAGGAAGAGGTGACATGAAGGTCAGCTGTTTGTAGACTCTCTCGGCACCTAAACCGCAGGATTCTGGGGTCAGAAAGGTCAGTGCTTATCTATGAACTTACTGAGAGAAGATTGCAGGGTGTTGTGCTGTGCAAGACTGCTCCGTGCTCAGTCACTCCTAACAGCCCCTCCCCTCTCCATAGCCAAATAATGGAGACAGAAATCCTGCTGCTTCTGAAGTGAGGGGGGAGGCTGGGAGATTGCTTTCTTCAGTCCAGAAGGAAACTCTTTTGGTTTATAAAACCTATTACAGAGTTTCTTAAAATCGCTTGAACTCTTGATATTTAATGTTTTTTTTAAAAAATGGCCCTGAAATGACAGTTACGCTTTAAGCATTTTTCATGCCAATCTTATCTGAAAACACGTTGGAGTAAGATGCACCAAATTTACTAGGAGCTTGGAGAGGTCAGATGGCATGCATGTTGTGATAAAGGGCTTATAGAACAATCATGACACTTTCTCAAACTTGCAAAAATGGTCAATGTTTATTTCTAAGGGTGCCTTCACACCTACCGGATCCACAGCGGATCTCACTTCTGCGGATTCGAAGCGAGAACCGCTGCGGATCTGGTATCAATTCACCCCTATGATAGCACATATTCGCAGCGGGATTAACATCCCGCTGTGAATATGTGCTTTAACTCCCTGGTGCCCGCAGCCCCACCGCCACATCCCTGGCGCATCCCCCCATCAGCCCACCCCCAGCCCGCCGCCGAGAGCATACAGTACCTGCTCGGCGGCGCGGCTGCAGTGAGGCTGCCGGCTCCGGTCCCGCTCAGATCAGCTGAGCCGGACCGGAGCCGGGAGCCTCACTGCAGCCGCACCGCCGAGCAGGTAATGTATGCTCTCGGCGGCGGGATGCGGGCAGCGGCGGGCTGGGGGTGGGCTGATGGGGGAATGTGGCCGGGATGGGGGGGGGATGCGGGATGCGGCGGCGGGGCTGCGGGCACCAGGGAGTTAAAGCACATATTCACAGCGGGATGTCAATCCCGCTGCGAATATGTGCTATCATAGGGGTGCATTGATACCGGATCCGCAGCGGTTCTCGCTTCGAATCCGCAGCGGTTCTCGCTTCGAATCCGCAGAAGTGAGATCCGCTGTGGATCCGGTAGGTGTGAAGGTACCGTTAAAGAGTTTTTCTCATCTGCCAAGAATTCAGCTCTGCACTGAATCAGCTCTGCATCACTTTGTCTCGCCCTGAGATTACACGTCTTCCAGGGACAATAAAAGCCCCAAAGACGTGTGTGTGACCTCAGAGGGAGACCCCCCGAGGTCGCAGTTTACCTGACTGACGTCTCAACCTGGCCACCGTACTCAGAGCAGAGAGTGGTGGTTGGGAACCTAGGCAGGAAGGAAGAGGCCAAATTTCAAAAGAAAGCAATTTTGCCTAATGTTTCTAATAGAAAAGGATCCACTCTAGTTCCCAGTTTGAGTGTGACATTGCAGCTCAGTTCTATTGAAGTAAATGGAGCCAAGTTGTAATACCACATACAACCCGAGGACAGGTGTGGTGCTGTTTTTGAAAGAAAGCAGCTATGTTTTGCTAATCTTGAACAACTTTAAATACCTTTTTGATATTATGATGTGAAAAGGGTGTAGAGAGTCTATAAAGTCAGTGAAATGTGGACTCTGCTGGTAGTCACATAAGTGAGCAGGGCTTGGCACAATGAGAATTCCTAAAATTTTTAAATCAACTGAATTATATTGACTCTCTGGAGAGAAAAGAAAAGTAAAAACAATGAGGTTGATTCCTGTCTCTGCTTCACCCCACACGGCTCACCTTCCTGAGTGCAGGCAGCAGAGATTGTTGGAATAGCAGGAGAGGGTGTGTACAGAGAGAATGGCAGGCAAGGGTCAGACGTGTTTACATTATATATATATATATATATATATATATATATATATATATATATATATATATATATATACACACACACAGCGCTATGGACACTGGATGTTTATTATCTTTAAGAATTATCACCATTACTGACTGTCTAAGTATATAGTAACAATCGTTATTTTTTTAAAACTCTCCATGCCATACCGGGATGTACACTGGGCTTGTCCACTTTGTCTTTAACATTTTTACAGCTATTAAAATGCGGAGTCATAGGTCAGCAAACCTGTCCGGTCTCTTGTCCAGGTGCAGTCAAAGAAAAGGAAGGCAGGCACTAATATATATATATATATATACACACACACACACACACACAAATGAGCCTGGTAACAAGTGTTTCCATTATAAACAAACACAGCCGAGGAGTTCCTGAGCTCACATGTGACGGGCTTCACGTCTGTGTTTATTTTTCTCCCACAAGGATAGTTGTCTGCTCAGACTTAATGTTGGTATAGCAGAAAAGTACAAAGACAATATGGTGGTACATGAATGTCAAATTACAGTACTGGGATCGATACAATGTACAGGGTGTTTTACCATCTTACCTAATACACCTAAACATATATAGGCCTTGTCCAGTTAAATATTTTTCCTCTATATATACTGTATATCTCTACACATATACAAATTGGCCAAAACACAAGATAATATGATTATGATTTTACAACACATAGGTGAACAGGGCGCACAGACAGGGAGGGTGTGAGTTTAGCCGGGTGTCAAAAGGGTGTGCTATTATTTACACAAGCCAGTAATACAAACAATCAGAGAGATAGGTTATCAATGGCATTTATCAGCACTCCTGCTGTATACACAACTCTCACCCCTGAGCTTTCACAATTCTTATAACTTCATTCTGAGCCAAACATTTGCGTAGAACTTAAAAGTCTCCATCACAACCCATGCATTATTTCACTACAATGCCAATTGTGTGGAGAGAACAGAACACATTTACATTTCAAAGGCTGCTTATAAACATTAGATAACATACTGGTACATCCTGCCTATACATTACTATTGGGGCAACATGACTGTACCCCAAGAACTGACGATGATGGATTTTAAGGGCCATATTACATGGGGTGATTATCGTGTGAAAAATCTTTAAAAATAAATAAATAATAATAATAATAATAACAACGTATGGTGGATTGTCTATTCATCCAGCCAGATGTTGTTCTAAACTAGCATTATATTTTACTCCATCTTATTGTAAATTCTTTATCTTTAACATATAATGTCCATATTGAATACTGCATGATAATAATAATAATAAAACATCTATCAATCCTTTATAATAAACCAAGCCAAACGTTTGTGTGAACATCTTTGAAATCAATACAGTCGTATATAAGGATGGAGGATCTTAAGCAGTTTTCTGTGGGTATTTATTCTTCATGTGTTACAGAATACAATACTTGCCTGGGTTCACCCAAATAACTGACAGATTATGTTACTTTATTACTATTATTATGCTTCACTATTACTATTAGGGTCACATCTAGTTTGTATATTCGAACGATATATAGCTTACCAAAAATAGAAGTGTAAACCCCCCATTGCTGGACTGGGTATTGCCACCAGGATGTGAGGGTCTAGTCTATGTTTTTCCACCTGTGTCCTTTTCATGACCCTTAGACCAATTCCCCCCTGCTGTATGCAAACCAGGCAGTTCCTCTGAACTGAGGAGATCTGAGCAGATAAGTGGCCTAGGGATGGGCCCACTCACGCCTAAGCACCTTGGAAATTGTAGATGGCTGCTCCTATTTTCTGCCAACTTTCTATCCTATATAAGGATAATCACGTTATTTCCTACAACTATGAAATAGTGTCCATGTGATCACATCCCATTTGACATGTACATTTAACATGTAGTACAAGAAAGCTCCCGACATAACCACTAAACATTGGCCCAATAGAGAACAATAGAGTGTACTTTGGTCTCCATGTGGCAGGTATGCAACAGCATAGGAGATGATGCTACTTCATACAACAGTATATATTATACAACAGGACCCTAGAAGTGACAATATAGTATAGCATGATTTATTGTATTTGACAGAAAAAGGTTAATGTGCATATGTATCCTTAAACCCTATCAGGCTCTTATTTGTCAACTGTAAAGGAAGGCACGTGCAAACCATGCTTTCCTATATGGAGTGCCACAGCAAAAAAAAAAAAAAAAAATGATATATATAAAATATATATACAGTGTGTGTGTATATATAGTAGACCATAAGAGTGACTCTATATAAGTCTATAGCATATATGTTCAACAAGCAGTTTGCTTTTGTACATTGAAAATAAAGGCCCGATAGAAACTGTACTGTAATAAATATCTATTTAATGACTATAGATTTAAAATAACATAGAAAATGTTTCTCAATGTAGTTAAAAAGCAGAAAACCCTGGAGGGGCCTCAAGGTATCGCTGCGCCCAGTCAGTGGAATTCACTACTACATACTGACTTTCTAACATTCACAATAAACTTTTCTTTTCCAAGAAACATATCCTATGCCAAATCCCAGCCCCACCTCACTGAGAGAGAGCCCTATCAAGGACTTTCTTCTAGATCCCCAAGACCAGAAGCTTCTACGTTACTATGTACATTAGTGCTGAAATGCTAAAAGTCCTGAGATTGAAAAAATACTACAAACCGATGTGTGTGTTGCATACTGCTACACAGGTGTCACATACAGCTACTTAGCCACTATATAGACAACAAGTAATGGACATGACTACTGTAGATCCTCTGAACTGAGAGGTTTCTCAAATTTTAGCCAAGCTATATATCCTGTTACTAAGCATTGGTCACCACTCTAAACACCGACATAAAAAGGAACAATGAAGCACAAGTCGATAGTTACAAATAATTATTAATGGATCAGAGGAAAACCAGAATAAACACAGACTCAATGGATAGAAAAAAAAGAGGAAGAGCCTGAAGCTATGGGAGTTTTATTTTAACTACCATTTAGTCTTTTGCTTCACTATACTATAGAGCAGGCACAGAAGACAGAACTAGATTTTACTGTCGGCAAAAAAGGCACTTTTTTCTAAAACCTTAGAAGAGATGAACAGAGGACCAGAGACAACAAAGAAGGACGTAGGCACAGAAATCATTGGCATGAGAGTCCAATAAGAAGAAATGACTTTGTGGAAATGATGTTGTCCTAATCTTATGGGCTTCCTGTCTGTAACGCCAATGAAGAATTGTAACTAATATATTTCTCCTTAGGAAACCCCTATAAATCCCAAATGCTCAAAAGTTATGCCTTGTTGACAGGATAGAGGATAATAAGCCAATTTGGCATCCCCACTAAAGATGAGCGAACCTCGAGCATGCTCGAGTCCATCCGAACCCTATCGTTCGGCATTTGATTAGTGGTGGCTGCTGAAGTTGGATAAAGCCCTAAGGCTATGTGGAAAACATGGATATAGTCATTGGCTGTATCCATGTTTTCCAGACAACCTTAGAGCTTTATCCAACTAATCAAATGCCGAACAATCGGATGGACTCAAGCATGCTCGAGTTTCGCTCATCTCTAATCCCCACCAATCACAAGAACAGAAGACCGCACCCCCCCCTCCGTAATCAACACACACACTAGCCGTACTCCTCCACAACTCAATTCATTCTCTATAGGGTTTCCAAACGTTGCCCAAAGCTGGAGGTCATAACTTTTGGAGATGAGAATACCCCACTAATAGGCCTTTACCCTTTAGATAATCTACGTCATATCTGTGGCGTGAAGTTGGGGAGCTCTTCTTATATTTGCAGTCCCATCTTTTGGGGCTACCAATTGTACACTTGTCATGCAGCATGAATTTTCTTTTTTTGTTATAATTTTGCATTGTATTATAAATTCTAGTCAATTGAGGCATAAAAAAGCATGTTAGTGGCAGAATTGTGCAACATGCAATATTCTGCAATGACTCACTGTATCCTCATGTGACAAAATGTGTCTCCAAATGTCCTTCGCCAGTCATCCTTATAGACTTGGTGTCTCTTATTAATTGAAATTACTGCCAAAATGCATGAGAGGGTTTAAAGGGGTTGTTCACAATTTAAAAAACCTGGCTGCTTCCTCCCAAACACAGCACAACTCCTGTCGCCAATGGATTGGCTACAAAACCCCACCTAACCTGTGGACAGGTGTGGTCTGTTCTTAAAAGAAAGCGGCCATGTTTGTGTAATCCTGGACAACCCCATCATAGTTTGGAAGTCTAAAGCTGCAGGCAGGATTATTTAAGAAGAATATAGGTAATTGTGTGAAAAAGCCACGGAGATCCGGTAATACAGAACTCCTATCCAGTTATTGCACAACCTCTCTGTACAGTCATATAGTTCAGTCACGTTAATGGGATTGCAACGTGTTGCGGCTAAATCTTTATATTGAAGTTGGCTGTATTTTTCCGTAAAATCAGAAAAAGGATTTCTTGAATCATGGAAACCCGTCCAGATACTTTATTGCTTCCATGTACAGTCACATGAAGGAAATAAAACTGGCTGCGTACTTTCCATTTCAGGGTCAGATACTAACCACACCCACGCCGATTACGGGACTCTCATCACTTTTTTACGTTCTTTCTATGAATTTTTTTCTAGTAAAAACTGTTTTGCACATCCTCACTCCCAAGAGCTACAGCTTTCCCCCAGCGGCTAACAGGCCGACCCAGCAGCGCTATAAGTGGCTAAAATTACGGCCAGAGGACCTGTTCGCTACAAGACAAGAACCAATAGGATTCCAAGAGAAACAATGAGGCATTTACCATATCTTCTCCTCGTACTGAACTCAGGTATAATTACTTATCAAATTCCAATGACTTTCTACATGAATGATTCTGCAAACAAGAGGTGAATGAATTAAGAAAAAGATATGGATAAGGCAATAGGAGTTATTGTGTTTACTGAGGGCGAGGTAGAACAATGCGTAAATTAAGGCTTAGTTCACCCTCACACTGTGAGTCATCACTATGGAGAATACAAGGTATTTACACGGAAAATCGCTGTATTATACATGGCCAGTATAGTTTTATTGCATTATGCTACTTACAACTGTGTATTACAAGCCTGTACTATGTAAACCTATAAGGCATACTACTTAGCTTCACGTTGGTGCCCAAGTTGCTCCAATCAACTTTTTTTTTATTTTTATGGAAGTTTCATGATCCCTCAGCGGACAGTACACTAAGCTTGTACCTTATTATATTATGCACAGGATGCCTTTGGAGCCTGAGTAATGTCCAGCAGAATAACATTATGACTCCATTCACTAAAGCAATTGAACTATCCCTTCCATGAACCATTAGACTTGTCCTTGTAATGTGAGATTTTAATTCACAATGTTACTCATCTCCAGTTTAGCTATTGGCAGGACCACACCCTGAATCTTGCCTCTCTCCTCTGCAGGATTATAAGATTAAGAAAGAGAAGTTACACGTCACTTGCTCCCTTCTGAAAGAACACAGTCCTCCAAAGTTTTATCACTGCCAGTTACTTCAGTCTGGCAATCCCTTAAAGGGGTTATCCAGTGCTACAAAAACATGGCCACTTTTCCCCCTCTCTTGTCTCTAGATTGGGTGAATGGAGCTTAATTGCAAACCACACCTGAACTGGAGACAAAGAGAGGGGGGGAAGTGGCCATGTTTTTGTAGAGCTGGATAACCCCTTTAAAAGTAGGGTAACATGCATTGTACTGTGGGGAAAAAGTAACTTACAAGAACAGTTTGAGGCATTGTACTTTCTAGCTGGAGCAAATCATAATCTTCAATTATGCCATGATGGGAGTTGTAGTTGTGCCACAGCTAAGAACCACAGGATGGTGAACGTGGATACAGAGCTTGTTGAAGAATAAAGTTGAATCTTTTCTCAAGCACAAATGCTGGAATGTACTCAGTCTGGAATGTATATCCTGAGTCTGAACAGTATATATACCTATAGCTCAGAGGTATACCACACCTGTATGCTTTCTTAAGAACACTCAAAATTCTTCCACATAAAAGGAAAGATAAGGCAAGCTAACTGAGGTTCCTGAAATTCTTCTGCTGTGAGACGGTCACACTGGAGGGCAGCACAGGGGACAGATGCGGCTATATATTTACACCTATAGTGACACACACGTGTGCAGCCCTAGAGTGGGTTCCCCATGTGAATTCGTGCCTGCCACCCCTCCTCCTCCTCCTCTCCCTCATACACCCCCCCCCCTCCTCTTCTCAGACTACAGAACTGCTGTGAGTCACTCTGCTCCCAAACCAACATTCCTGAAGGATTCTGGACAGGGGCCAGTACTTCCAGACACACCCAGAGCACAGCAATATACAGAAGAGAGCCATAATATACAGAGCAGTGTGGAAACCAATATACAAGCTGAGCTTTTAGTCACATCATGAATCCAGAAATATACAGACCAAACGTTTCGCCTGAAGCTTCCCCTCCTTTAGCACACCCCTATTTCCATGGAGCACGAGTTGCCATGAAGTTTTATGAGGCTGGAGGAATGTTTTCAGCCCCTATCACCATTTCATCTGCTTCATCCCTCAGCAGAACTCGTCTTTCACCAAAAAGGATTCCACATTTTTTCAATATAAAAGAGGTTAAAGCACTCTTAGTAAGAAGCCACGTTTTTAGTAAACCATAGACGCTTATGACCTAATCGTCACCATTAACTTTTAGAGTCTACAAAGAATTCTTTGCCACCAGATCACAACTCCTTGGGCACTTCCTTGGGCACTTTGGCTAGGCACCGCACCTTATCTGTGATTACAGCTCACATGGCATTCACACCCAGAATTTTAAGGGAGAAGTTTCTGCCAATCAGAATCAACTTGAGTGCACCCCTCCCTTCCTAGGGAGCACGCTGGGCACTTAGGTGCACCACAGGAATCAACATGATTATTATAGCAGCCATTTAATAAATGATTCATTAGAAGGTTGTTAACATACTGGAGATCCATGAGGAGCGTTTTAGTAATGCACAGGGGAAAGTATACAAAAAAAAGCATATAGAAACAACCACTAAATGTCGACCTAAAGCTCAATAAACAAGTCAAATCCTCTAAATATAGAAAAAAAAGGTGCAAAAACAACAACAAAACAATCCCAAGTAGATAGAGATAATAGTGCATAATAGTGCCCAACCACTAGGTTCTTATAAAAATGACTTTATGATACACATACATCTATCCATGTACAATACATACATCTATCTATATATATAATATATATATATATATATATGCATGCATATCTCAGCAACTCCCCCCCCCTCCCCTCCATTCCAAAATCTCCGCCAGGGGAGGGTGTGGTGCCTCAAACTTCTGTGTTGTAATAGCCACAGAATCCAGTCCAAGGCAAACATGGCCAATAATGCAAAGGCAGAAACTGGCTTTATCTTCCATACAATAGAAGATGTGGGAGGTAATATACATACAGGAGGTAGAGGTAAGGAAATGCATAAGACTTGCTTATCCCTGTGCACAGATCCCTATGGATTCCCTATGCAATCCCAGCACTGATCCCTATGAATTCCCTATGCAGTCACAAGATTGCGCAAAGAGTGCAGTGTGTGCGCCTAGTGCAGAAAAGTGTGATACACTCCAAAGCAGGGAATAGCATAGGCAAAAAACCTAAATACAGGAGTAGCCTTATATATATATATATATATATATATATATATATATATATATATATATATATATATATACACACACACAATCCTCTGGAAGAGCAGAGATAACACACCAAGCATTACGCACAAGGAAAACTCCTGCAGCAACTTGCCCAAGAAACTTCACAAGAAGGAGAATAATAAGAAGCAACAAGAAGGCAGAAAGTCCTGTAAGGGACTGTATAGAGAGGAATAAGCGTGCAGTTGGTTACCTGTGTGGTCCTTGGCTGGCACAATACGTGCAGGGAGCCAGCGGCTCTGGTCTGCCTTGGGTAAGCAGAGCTAAGTGATGAGTGCAGGCAGGGCAGGGCTGCTATAGAGCACAGTATGGGTGTGTCTGTGTCCAATCCTGGAGAGGAGGCTGAGCCTGCCCTGCCCAGGGCTACGAGCCTGCTGCCTGTGTGTGCACTCACTGCTGCTCACACTCTGCTCACATCTATACACCAGGGTCCCATGCAGAGGTGATAGGGCTTACTGCACACATAGTCTCACCCACAGCAGTTCTCTGCCCACATAGGGACAGCTCTGTGCCAGGGAACTTAATAAAAGTAAAGTACGTTTTAATACACAGAGATACACAGCACATTACATATTTGGCAAAATTGTCACATTTGCTACTTTTTGTCTAACAAGTCTGGCTAAATAATGTGTTTTGGACATTTTTGTTCCTGCCTTAAAGGAGAAGTCCGGCACAATTTTTTATTAAAGTATTGTAATGCCCCCCAAAAGTTATACAAATCACCAATATTCACTTATTATGGAAAATGCTTATAAAGTGCTTTTTTCCCTGCACTTACTACTACATCAAGGCTTCACTTCCTGAATAAGATGGTGATGTCACCACCCGACTCCCAGAGCTGTGCGGGCTGTGGCTACTGGAGAGGATGATGGCAGGGGGATGCTCAGTGTGCCTCCAGTGCCCTGTGTCCGCCTGCCATCATCCTCTCCAGCAGCTAGAGCCCGCACAGCTGTGGGAGTCGGGTCGTGACATCACCATGTTATCCAGGAAGTGAAGCAGTAGTAAGTGCAGGGAAAAAAAGCACTTCATAGGCATTTTTCATAATAAGTGTATATTGGGGATTTGTATAACTTTTGGGGGGCAATACAATACTTTAATAAAAATTTTCACCAGACCTCTCCTTTAACACTTCTGAATAGTGTCTAGTAAAGGGGCTGTGGCTAAGAGGAATGGAAGGAGCTGACTTTACGAGAAATTGTTGATAAAACCTTGTGATAAACCCTACAAATGCTTGATAGAAGTTGTAAGTACTTGGGGGACCTTTACACATATTACAAAACCTTAAAGAGAAAGTTCCACTATGCCGAATGGGAAAAAATATATTTCTATCACCTGGTCGGTGCTGGCACATAGATCCCAGTGGCATGGTCCATTCTTCAAACCACCACCGGTTTACTGACATCTGCGCCAGTTTCTCTATCTGCAAGTAGGGCTGCTGGTTGTACTGGAGGTGAGCCCAGCACCCCCAGTGCACGGATATCTATTTCCTGGGTGATGTGCCTCCTGCATGCCTACCTGTACCGCTAAACTGACCAAACCTAAATTGCATCTGGCCAATAGCGAATATGGAGAATACTTTACCTTTAAAGATGAAAACCAGGTGGGATAGATGAATTTACGAATGTTTCTCTCACAAAGCAATGGTACAAACTCTTGATGGTTGCAGAGGCACTGAATGGCACAATAAGCTTAATGGTTATAGAAAAGACTTAAAGAGATACTCCAGAGACTGAAGAAAAAATTGTATTTGCTAATAAATTGCTTTAATAAAGTTATGTTGCTATGCAATATAACTTTATTAAAAATGAATAGTTCAGGACTATTATAACTATTCTATATCTCAGGCTAAATTCTTACAAATCTGGTTCCCCTGCAGAACTTACAGACAATTCATCACTGCCATATTCAATCAGTCCAATTAGACTTCATAAACTCCTACGGTCCTTTAACCCCTGCCTGATGTTCGGAGAGAGCTACCATTAATACTTAGGCAGAGGCGTAACTACCACTGTAGCAGTCATAGCTGCCTCTATGGGGCCCACTGCCTCAGGGGGCCCCATTGCTGGCTTCTGCAATGCACTGGACCCCTGAGCTGTCATCATTTGCAGCACCCAGTGGCTGAGCAGATCTTCTGGGATCTGCAAATGTCCCTTCAATTGAAAGAACTTCAGACGAGCTCTTGCAGTTATGTATTTATAACTACACTTGACAGCTTAGTGGTCAGTCGGGAAGGCGGGGGGCCCCAATTCAAAATTTTTCTATGGGGCCCAGCTGTCTCTAGTTACGCCCCTGTCTTAGGGCAATACTATTAAAGCTGTATTACATGGCCTGACATTACACTGTAAATGAATGCAGATCTGCTAGATCAATGCTCTCTTACCAAGCCTATTTACAGCTTGATAATCATGAACGAGGGCTTCACAGACATCATTAACGATGTCCGCGCAGCCCTTGCTTTTTACACAGAAAATAATAAAAGTTTATACTTACCCATGACCCCCTGGTTTCCTGCAGCCTTTTACCTGTGTAATCTGCTCATCACAGCCACTTCCATGACTAAGACGGGACAGTCCCACAGACAGTGATTGGCTGTGACAGCCTGTCACCAAAGAGTTAGGGCCAGAAGTGTCAGCGGTGGTTGCAGTGAGTAGAGAACACAGGGAAAAGGCTGCTGGACTACAGGGGAGCTTGGACAGGTAAGTATAAACGTTATTATTTTACTGTACCCTTTCATAAGCTGCACATCACTATTACAAATAGTGATGTACGGCTGATGGTTTTTAAACATGATGAAAGACAATGATCAACTGATGATCGGTTCCTCAGTTAATCATTGTCTTTATTACACAGGACAATGTCTGCCCAAATCGGCCTGATTTGGCAGATAAACACTCAGGGGGACATTTATGAAGTCCGGCTTACGCCGAGATTGCAAATGTCCCCACAGCTCCGGGAATTTATGTAGAGGCGCATTGCCCGCCCGCCCGCCCGTGCAAAAATTTTGAAACCTAGGTCAGCTCAGAGCTGGCCTAGGTTTCCTTATTTCTCGTAGCGAAAAATGATAAATGAAGCGGACCTAGAGTCCGCACCCCCCCCCCCCATTCTGCTCCCTCCATACCCCCTCCCCGCCCCACTGGCAAAGGTGGCGTAAAATGGCCAGATGCGAATATTTTATTCGCAAAATGGCCATTTGCAAATAAATTTATTCGCATCTGGCCATTTTACACCGATAAATCCAACTTTTTAGTTTGACAACTTTCAGTGTCCATCCGCCGTTTGGACTCATAGAATTAATATCTATCTAATCCCCTCTCCCCCATCTAATCCACCCGCCCCTCCATTTTTTTTTAAAACAAAGTTTATTAAACTGTATTAAAGAAATGTATTAAACATAATTTTTTTGTCTCTGGAGTACCTGTTTAAGGGGAAATTTATCAAGCATTTCATACACTGCTCTAATTACATTATAAAATATTAGACAGGTCAATGCATTATTCTTGTAGTGACTGGAAACCTGATGAAACAGAGTAGGGGGCAACGTGATCAGAGTAATCAGGAGCTGTTGCTGCTCTGTTCCGTCGTTGTTTCTCTCTCAGATACCCAGAACAAAAATCAGCACAGGACAGTTATGCAAGTCATCATTGGGCATCGTTGTCTATCAACATGTTTAAAAATCATCAGTCTCAGACCGCGCGTCGCTACTTGTAATAGTGATGTGCTGCCGACGATGTCTGTGCAGACCTTGCTGCAGAATAGTTGAGCCGTGTAATAGGCTCTGTAAGCGAGCGCCCTTATGCCCCTTAGTCCTGCAATAGACTCTTGTATTATAACTGGTAAACTACTGGATACTTAAGGGCTCTATTACACAGAGAGATTAACTGCCGAATTAGGCCGATTTTGGCAGATACAGCTGATCGTTGTCTTTCAATATATATATATATTTAGTACTTGACTTTGCATATCCACACCTTGCCAACTAGAATACACTAGAATACCAAGGGCCCGATTAATGCTGTGAGCGATGTTCCGCTAAATCAGCGCTCTCTTTTTCTATTCATTGGAATCTAAAAATGCTATATTTTAATAAGACATGCTTCACACTATATGAAATTATTGTAAACGTTTTTTGAAAAAAATAAAAAATAAATTTATGATAAAGAAAATGTGACAATCCACAATCAGCCTGTAACACTTTGGAAGAGCTTGTAAATCTTATATATAATGGACGGCTTGGAATAACTAAAGCCCAAATAACCAATGCTCAAAGAGGCACTTGGCTGGCCAAATACTTACTCTGCATGGCCAAGCATGGCTGATTCTTATTTCTCCCAACAGGAAATAAAGGACAACCAGGCTGTCTCTATATACATAAGGCTCTTTTCACACCATGGTTTTGTGGGTCCAACAGCCACTAAAATCTCGTATAGCAAAGTAAAAAATAGAGATGGCTAATTTTCATGCCTTATTCTTTATAAAAGAAAAAAAAAACACAACAATTTGCAGTGTTCTAATATAATTTACTATAGCTTAATTTCAATTCCTCCACATGAAAGCCTTGCTTGGTTTTGGCTGAGAAAGTTGCAATGACAAAACTGGTTGGTTCTGGCTGTGATGATCTTGATTTATCTTTTATTCTGCAAATAGTAAATTTTAATAATTTTAATAAAAAATCAAAAATCTGCCATTTTTAATCAAAATACACAAAGGTCTCTTTTCCCTCTTTTGGCTAATAGCAATGAAACAGGAAGGTTCAGTAACCTGGGAGGAAGTTCTGGGTGCTTACTCATACAGGCACAAGTAAAAGTAGCAATACAATAAAAGGCAACACTTAGGTGTGGATCATTGACAACCAATTGACAACCAATAAAGCGTAAAACATTTGTGAGGCTGATTTAAGGGGAAATAGTGAGTGAATATTGTGAAAATCTCTAAATGGGCCGCTTGATTTCTAAGGCATACAAAAAGATTACCCCCAGACAAGCTTTTATGGCTATAAGTAGGAAACAATAAATCTAGAATATCTGTATCTCTGGCAGTGTATATATTTACAACTATGTTGGGGAGTTTGTCTTCTTTTATATGAAATAAGTAATATGCAGTAATCATATTGTGGCATCAGCGGATGAAATATATCAAGATCCTCTAATGAAGATTACTAATATGTAAGTACACTAAGACAATGGTCCTTAAAAGGAATTTTTCAGCACTTGGGCCCTACCTGAGGTGCTGACAGTGTGCTGTAGCTGGCAGTCCCCTTGTGGTACCTTTTGGCAATTTGTCTCCTACTGTAATGAAGTGTCAAAGAGGAGTTGTGGCTAGGCGTTTGTGTCACACTCCTACACTCCTCACCACTCCTTCCTCCTCCCATGAATAATCAATGCTGCCTGGCCTCCTGCTCACTCAGCTGTCAGTCAGTATCTGCCAACAGAAGACTGATCTGCAATCAAATATAGTTGAAACTTTTAGCCTGTGTAGGAGCTGTAGTCTAGGGGTAACTCACCTGTCTAAAGACCAGCACCAGTTTGTTTTCTTTAGTTCAAATCCCCTGATCCCCTGAAACAAAATAGTTATTTATTTTTTTCCTTATCATTGTATTAAAAAACTAAACTAATTTGTACCTGATTGGGAATTCTTTGCACTTTTAAAAATGATACAATAATGCAAAAAAACAACAAAAAAAACAACAACTATATTTCATTTCCATTAAGGGATTTGAACCAAAGAAAACAAACTGGTACTGGTCTCTAGACAGGTAATTTACCCCTAGACCACAGCTCCAACGCAGGCGGCTCAACTATATCTGAGTGTAGATCAGTCCTCTGTTGGCAGATACTGACTGACAGCTGAGCAAGCAGGAGGCCGTGTATCATTAATTATTCATGGGAGGAGGAAAGAGTGGTGAGTAGTTTAAGAGTGTGAAACAAACGCCTAGCCACAACTCCTCTTTGACTCTTAATTACGGTAGGAGGTGACAGATTCCTTTTAAGTGAACAATAAGGATCTAAGTGAGTTTGCAAGGACCAAATTGTGATGGCTACAGCATGTCCAAAACAGCAGGTATTGTATGGAATTCCTGGTGTGTAGAAGCTAGAATCTACTAAAACTTGTCGAAGGAAGGATGACCTGTGACCCCATCGACAGGGTCAGGGCACCAAAGGCTCATTGATGTGTGTCCAATGCAAAGGCTAGCCTGTATGGACCAATCCCTGTGTCGCACAAATTGATTAAAATATTAATGCTGGCCATGATAGAAGGAACACAAAGCTCATCTCAGCTTTCTGCATATGAGGTTATGTAGCTGCAGATCATGCATAGTGCTCATGCTATTCCCTGGCCACTGCCCAAAATACCGACAATAGTCATGTGAGCATCAGAACTACAGCAAAGAGCATTTTATTTACAGTATATGGATAAGCTGGGTGTCTTATCATTAGAGGCCCCACCTTGTTACTTAAAGGACTTAAAGGATCTTGGGATGGCTTTTGACTTGATATCACAGAACACTCTCTGAGGTCTTTGACCCATGTAGGCAAGGATGCCACAAGTGTTTTGGTGAACGTCTATATATAGCAGGAATAAACTCAGAGAGAGTCTTGTCTCTGCATTAGGTTTTAGCACCTTCTAATAGGGCCTGGTTCTCGGAGTGGGAGAGAAGGGTGGGGACCACTTCATCCAGACAGCACTGGTTTTGGGCTATCTGATGAGGGATCAGGTCTGATGACCTATTAAATAACCTGCAACTTATCCAAACTGAGGAAAGAAGTAGGTTACGATGAATCTATGGAGGCACCAATTTATATGTATAGTATGTTATTATTTATTTGGTGTAGCCCTGCAGTCTATTTGGGGATAGGAGCACGGATCCAACTACCTTAATGACTGGCTACAAAAGGCTTAGGGCAGAGTTACATGAGGCTAAATAGGCTGATATCGCCCAGTAAAATAGGGGCAGCGATCAGCAAGCGCTTTTTCTTCAGCTGATCAAGTGATTTTGACCCATCAAAAAATAACATCTCAATGTCCACACATATCTCCCAATAATAGGGGATTTTTGGCTGACAGTAAAAAGATCTAACTATTGTTAATAGGCCTTCCTTACACATTTTAATAGCTGCACAAACAATCCTGGAATTGTTTGTGCAGCCTGGCAGCATGATTGATTGGACCTTGTGCAAACGAGTGCTGATCTGGAGTCATTTCACTAAAATATTGTGTGGACTGCAGCTTTCTTATGTATCTACTGCAGAGTTTCCATCTACCCTAGGAAATGACATTTACATTCTCTGAATTAAGTTCCAATCCAATAAGTGTCTTTGTTTGGCAAGTCACTACACTAGACTTTTACACAGCTAAAAGATCTGCATTAGGCCTTATTCCCATGCTCTGTGCACAGTCCATATATAGTGGAATGGTGTATAGGAACTCCCGGCATCATGTATCATCATTGTTGTCTATTGGGCTAGATCACAAGGATGAAAACAAATGCTTAAAAAAATGGGTATGTCCTAGTGCGGATCAAGATTTTTTTTTATGGATCCTCTCATAGAAATCAATGGGATCCGCTATTTTTTACCGATTGTAACCTGTTTGGCATCTGTATTTTCCGTTAAACATACGGATGAGTTATAATTTACATGGTGGGAAAAAAAAGGGATTTACAGAAATACAGATGCACTACATATGCCCAATCTGTAATTTTTTGCGGATTGTAAGAGTGGCTAGCGGGAGGAATTTACAGACTTGAAATAAATACTGAACTTGTGCATAAGGCCTAAGTCTGACCTGGACTGATATAAAATAGGTAAAATATTAAATGTTAGGAGAATGCCCACACCACTCAGGGCGATACTACCTCAATACAATAGAGTAACACTAATAACAATGGTAATGGTACAGACCATATCTGTACAGTGGTCACTATGCTCAATGGCAAATGTAGAGTTTGCTTCTAATACATAGTTACTACACCACTACTTGTTTGTGCTGTTTTACAAGCTACCTCCTTAGAAACTTGGCTGTCATCCCAGAATGGGATATCAGACAGAACGTATACAGTTACAATTGTACATTTTGACTTCTTTTTGACTGTTGTCCTCTGGGCAATCTAAACGTTTGCTTCATACCTTTCTTGCACATTGCTATAATCCCAGTCATCGCAGAGTTGGTATGGGGAGGGAACTATCACAGGCCTTGTAGAATCAGTACGATCTGCAGGGTGAACATGACTTGACTATAGACATCACTTTAGATGTAGATTAGCAAAATGCAACTATGGGAGAATACCTACCTTCAACAGAATACATATGGAGCGTGCCCTGATTTATTTTGTGTTGGATTTTTTTATTATCAAATCGAAGGCATAGAGATATACACTGGTGAATTCATGCATCTTTAGAGAAGTGCTTTAAGCCTGGGTTCATCCTGAGCGGGGGTGGAACATAGAATATTATTGTCAGGACTGGCTAGAACAGACAGGACAGAGACAGTGGGCCCTGAATCTGAACCCACCACTGGCCCTGCCTAATTGCCTCGGCCGACCCTAAACGGTCGCGGACAACCACGAAGGCGTTCCCTACGCTGCGTAAGTGAAACACAGAACAGCACGAACAGACAAACACAATAAAGAATAGTCGAACAAGCCGGGTCAAACCACACAGGCAACGCAGTACAAAATCGAAATACAAGGGATAGTCGGAGGTCAGGCAGAGGTCAGAACACGAGCAGTCAGGCAGAAGGGATTAGGACGGGATACGCAGGAGAAGGACAAGGGGAGCTGGGATCAGAACAACTAATAGCCAGCAAATACCAGCTGGCTTTCACATTACTTTATACTGGACCAGGAGCCCGGACCAGACACTGATTGGTCCGGTCTCCTGATCCAGCAATCACTGCAGCTGCGGTGCTGCAGACCAAGCGGCAGAGCGATCTGCCACTCAGCCCGCACGCCGCATCAGCTGCACTGCCCGGTCAGCTGACTGACTGTCACGTGAGACCGCGGCGTCCCCGGTTACTAGGGACGCCGTCGGGTCTCCGTGACGTCACTCTGCTCCGGCGGGCGGAGCTCCGGCGCGTTCTCGAGCCGGCCGCCGGAGCAGAGGCCGGGGAAGACGCCGCAGGAGCCAGGTCAGGTGAGTTCCTGACAATTATCAGCAGAAAAAGACCACCTGGTCCATCTAGTCCACCCTTATATTATTTCCTTTTTATGATCTTAGGATAGATAAATGTTTACATTCATTTACTATGGATTTACCAACCACATCTGCTGGAAGTCTGTTCCAAGCATCTACTACTTACCAGAAAGACAGACCATGTGGCTGCTGTGGGGCTCTTGGAGATAAGGGATCAAGTCCTGGTTGGTCCTATTGCTTTTGCTACTGATAAGAAACTATGCAGGACTGAATTGCCAGAAAATAAAGGTATGGGGTTATTGACCTAAGGGTCAAGGAAAGCAAGAGGAAATTAACACCAGACCTTTCTGTCCTGGGGGAAGGGGGACAAAATCAGATGCCATAGGAGGCCCATTTTGATCTTTGCTATGGGACCAACTTTCGTCTATGTACACCAGTGTCGGGGGTTTCTTGGGAGAAGATAATTTGAGGGCCTTTCATCAACATAGAACATGTCCACAGGGCCAGCTTCAGGTTTATGTGGGCCCTTGTATAACAGAGCCTTAGGGTACTTTTCCATGTAAAAATTTTCGTCCGTCCGTGGCCACAAATGACCACCGATCAGCTGGATTGTTTGCAATGGCTTTCCCTATGCCCTGCCCATTTATATAGCTTTAATGCACGTTGCTGTGGCTTCTGCCCAGTGCCATATAAAGGGTGCTTATGGTATAGATATGTTAACCTGTCAGGTCTTCTCAATTAACACAGGCCTCTACCAAGTGTAGACCAACTCCTAGCGTGAGACAACACAAAGGGCATAGGTGGCTGTTGTATGTTATGTGGTAAACTAAACTACTGTGCTAATGAAATGATCAAAGAACACAAAACCTCCCGATCACACATACAAAAAAAAAAAATAATTATATACATATATTGTTATCACATAACATTGTTGCTTAGTATTCAAGAGCCAATATTACCACCCTAGAAGTAATGAAACATTGCTTCCATACCGCAACTGAAAAATTATTAATTATAGCATAATTACATCCAGTGACATGTCCAGTGACATCCAGAATTAACATGTCAATTCTTTGAGCGGAGAGGCGCGCGAGGCATCCCATTGAAACAGGTAGCAGGCGGTATTCCGAGCGGAGTCCGCAGGCGGGGGTTCCGCTCGGAATTTCTGAGCGTTCTGTTTTCCATAGTGTGAGCGGGCCCTAATAGGTGATTTGTCAGTCGTTCAAAAATAGACCCTAGTGGCAAGTGGTTGGCTCCAATATTGGCTCTAATGTCAGCCTAAGTGTCATTGACTTGTCTGCTTTCTTCCAGAAACAACATCACTCTCTAGTTTGGGTGTGGTTTTGCAGCTTAGTTTCCTTGAAGCAATTGAAGCTGAATTGTAATACCACACACAACCTGAGGACAGGGGTGATGCTGTTTTTGCAAAAAAAAAAAAAGTAGCTGTTCTTTTTATAATACTGGATAATGCCTTGAAATCATTGGGACCCTTACTGTATTAGAGCTAGGGCCCACCGAGGTATCTCCTGGTACCATGGTGGGCCAGCCAGACCCTACGCCAGTAATTATAAGATCAACAGGTGCCATAACACTGTATAAGAGAAGACACTAAATGCTACTCATTTTACCTTTTATTGTGTAAACTGCAGCTTAGTTATAGCGGGTCTGGTTTGTAATGTTTGCTTTTGAAACGCCATGGTAGAAAAGTCTTATGTAAACATACCTGACAATAATATCATTTCTGAGCAGCTTGAATGGATATGACACACAAAGAGAGAGGTGTTGCCTTCTGCCAAATATATTTGGACAGACCAGGGTATATTTGCTGATGTCTGGACTGATCAGCCATGGCCACTACAGGCCCTATTACACTAATACTACGAGTGGTTTTTTTGCTTTATTAGGATGGGTTCACACTACGGAATCTGCGCACATGAGTTCCGGCGGATTCCGTTGCTTGTTTCCATTAACGGCGGCACGCCTCACCGCCGGCTCCAAAGAAACCATTCTATGGCCGGGCGGATTCCACCTTTCGCCGAAAGGACTGACGTGTAAATTCTTTCGGCGGACAACAGAATCGGTCCGGCCAAAGAATAGTTTCTATGGAGCCGGCGGAGAGGTGCACCGCCGAGGACGAGCGACGGAATCCGCCAGAAAATATCCGCGCAGATTCCGTAGTGTGAAGTTTGTGCAAGACATTGCTGTTTTTTGTGTTCTGTACTTCCTTAGAGGGGTTATCCAGCGCTAGCATATTTTCTCTATATAGCTGCAGTCATATATATAATAAAAATCCTATGCTTACCTGTCTGCGCTCCCCCGCTGGCAATGCCTCTGGAGACCCCCGCTGACTGCAGACGCTTCACTTCCAAGACGGACTGTAACTCCCAAAACATGTCAGAAGTGAAGTGTCTGCAGTCATTGGGGGACACCAGAGACACCGCCAGCAGAACACCAGGGGACCACGGACAGGTATGCATAGGATGTTATAGCAAATTATTTTCTTTATTGCCACACCTATATAAACCCTTTAATAAAGGTAAGATTTGCTGCTTCTGGGCTCCCGAAGCAATATTTGTAACATATCTATTTTTAAGACTGTTTGTCTTCTTATAGGGTAGAGGTGTATTGTGGCCCCCTTTGGCACCAGGGCTTCGGTATGCCTCCAAGTTCTGCACCCCTTATCGTTATGCTAATACTTATTACATGTACACTTAAGAAATTGGGGCCTAAATAAAATCTTATGCATTGACTACCTGCAGCCAGAAGCATGACTATCTGCACCTAACCCAAAATACACAGAAGGACCCTCGTTCTATTTTTTGACAAGTTAATTCTTGCAGTTTCAGGTAGAAAGTCAAGTCCCCCTACAGAAAAACAGAAATATGACACAGCAGCTGCTCACACACCAAGCTAGTACAATGTGACAACCACAATAAGCTAAAAGATATAGCACTGTACATGGAGAACTGGCCGTCCAGACACAGTCTACAAACATGGTCCTGAAAATAAACATTTAATAAACATGGTTTGGTGGGTTCCACGTTGGCTTGGCTTAACATCTCACAAGGGGTTATGCACTTTCCTTCACAAGATAGTAATAAAGCAAATCTGTTTTGGGGTTTCCATGATCTGTGAAATTGCCTCCTCCTGACTTGCTCCACCTCTACTCACAAGGCTCTCTCCACACTCCTTCCAGCAACAATTGGTCTATTATTCCACTAACCATGCTGTAGAAAACATTCAGGGGGGAAGTACAAATCCAAACGCTGTTTAATGTGGCCTTAGAACAGCATGTGCCATGACTGGAATGTATGTAAGCAGCCACTGCAGCTTTCACAGATTCCATCTCTCTGTGACGGCAGACACACATGTAAGTGCTAGGAAATGTCTGCAGAAAGCGTGGAGGTCTTCCCTCTGAGCAGCAAAGAGGTTTCCCTGACCACTTTCGGGTTAAAAGAGATTGTCTCAAGATTAAAGTTATCCTCTAAGCCACACAGGTTTGACAACTGGGACCACCCGAATGGAACAACAATGCACATGCTTGACCACCATTCGATTTACTCTTAAACTTCTAAAAAGTTCTATGAAGTTAAAAGAGCCTGCATACTCACCTCCACCACTCCGCCATTGCTGCCACTGGGAAGACTTCTGATCCTTGCTGTGGTCCGCTGGGATCGGAAGTCTTAAAAGCATCAGGAAAGTGGTAGAGGTGAGTGTGTGAGAGGGGATAACTAGCTGATTGGTGGTAGACCCTACCCTAGAACCCCCACCGATCATGACAACATAGGTTAGATGTCCCACAGATGGAACATCTCCCTCACTGCCCAACATGCTGCCAGGAAATTACAATGTCCATTTAAAGGAGTTTATGTAGAGGGCCTAGGATACTGAGTGTACTGAGTAGTGGCCGTGCTGGGTTATTGCAGTTCACTTCCCATTAAATTGCTGAACTGAAGGAAGAATTAAGGAAGTTTCTATAGACAAGCAATGCACAGACTTGACTTGCAGGATGACTGGCCCAGGAATTCATTCTGGTTACCACATGTGGTGTCAGAAGCTATGAGGCTTGAAATCACATTATGTTAAAGGATTTTTCCATGATCGTATTTGAAGAATTATTATTCCTTTGCAGCGCCCCACATGTAGCAATAAGTGTTCAGACCAGTGTGGTGGTTGCGTTCAGATCCAACTGTTTGGCACTATAGTCATCACTACTACTACATATCTATCTAGTCATTCTAATTGGGTGTTATTTTCAACCTTACTACCTATACATGTATGGGACTATGCAACTAGAAGGAGCAGGGATTCTCTCACAGGTTTTGTCTCTCTTGAAAGACGTAGATTGGAGATATCTATATTTTTTTTACATGCATTGTTAAAATATTGTAGAAAGTTAAAGATATATTCTTATCTCAACTAACAGCTAGACTTGTAGGGCTTGTCAGGTTAAATATATACATTTATTTAGCAAGCTTGCATTCTTCTCCTGATATGCTGAGGGTTCCTTCCCATTGTTGACAGTTTATTGTCTAGGTTACAGACCACCACTTTGCTTTAAAAGCAGTGGTCTGGCTGGTGTATATATAAGTATACTATAGTTATACACACCAGCCAGACCGCTGCTTCTGGAGCAGAGTGGTGGTCGTTAACCTAGACCAGTGACGGCTAACCTTGACACTCCAGCTGTTGCAAAACTACAATTCCCATCATGCCTGAACAACCAAAGATATGCCTTTGGCTGCCCAGGCATGATGGGAGCTGTAGTGATAAGGTTAGCCATCACTGACCTAGACAATGAGCTGTCACCAATGGTAGAAAAAGAGGGACATAACAAAAATATTTAACTTGATATGCCCTACAAGTTAAACTATGTTGGTCAGGCGCGCAGATGTGCGGCTGATGATTGAACAGTTAATACATTACCTGTCCATGCTCCTGGTTTTCTCCTGTGCTCTGCATTCGTCCTGGCACCGCACCTGCAGCTTTGGCATGGTCCCCTCCAGTGATTGGCTGAGCGGCCTGTCAGTTCAGAGACCCCTTTGAAGCTGCAGGCACGGGACGGGGAAGCATGCAGAGCGTAGGAGAAGACTGGAAGCATGGACAGGTAATGTATTAACTGTTTGGGCAAGGTCTGCACAGACATCGCTAATGATGTCCGTGCATCCCTTGCTAATTGATTATTGGGCTATGTAATGGTGCGTTTACACAGGCAGATTTATCTGACAGATCTTGGAAGCCAAAGCCAGGAATGGATCTGAAAAGAGGAGAAATCTCAGTCTTTCCTTTATGATCTCTTCCCTCTTTATAGTCTGTTTCTGGCTTCAGCTTCAAAGATCTGTCAGATAAATCTGTCTGTGTAAGCGCACCATAAGCCCCGTAAATGAGCGGCGATCTAGCAGATCAACGCTCATTTACAATATTGACCAGGCCTTTATAGGTCCGTGTAATTGCACCCTTAAAATGTTTCTGTGTCTAGAAACATAGTTAAAGGAGAAGACCGGTGAAAATTTTTATTAAAGCATTGTATTGCCCCCCAAAAGTTATACAAATAACCAATATACACGTATTACGGGAAATGCACATAAAGTGCTGTATTTCCTGCACTTACTACTGCATCAAGGCTTCACTTTCTGGATACAATGGTGATGTCACAACCCGACTCCCAGAGCTGTGCGGCTGTGGCTGCTGGAGAGGATGATGGCAGAGGGATGCTCAGTGTCCCTCCAGTGCCCGGTGTCCCTCAGTGTCCCCTGCCATCATCCTCTCCAGCAACCACAGCCCGCACAGCTCTGGAAGTCGGGTCGTGACATCATCATTTTATCCAGGAAGTGAAGGCTTGATGCAGTAGTAAGTGCAGGGAAAAAAGCACTTTATAAGCATTTCCTGTAATAAGTGTATATTGGTGATTTGTATAACTTTTGGGGGGCAATACAATACTTTAATCACTTTCTAGTCTCATTGTCCTTTATTTCAATTCTCAGCTACCTCTCCCATATAGAATGAAGAGAGTGTCGGCATGTGTGCTAGTGGTGACTAGTTGCTCCATTTTAAGTTATAATACTCTTTTAAGGATGTGTAAGAAAAGTATGAGAAGCCCTTCCATAGAAAGGAATCCATTGTTTTCTGGTTGAACTTGATAGACATGTCTTTTTCAACCATACATTTAACTATGCTGACATTTTTCAAGCTTGCCATGCCTATAACTATAAATGGGTTATAGAGCAGTATAACGTCTAGTGTGGCAATATGGCTGTATATAATGTGTGCAGGGGACACCCTGACTTTTTATAGACCTTTGGTGACACCTCAGTAGTCATGTCATTACAGTTCAGTATTGTAAAAGCCTCTTCTACGTGCACAATAGCCGTATTGTCAGATCTCAGGCCGTGAGCTCATATTTTCTCTCTCTGTACAATGACAATTACAGGTTTCTAAAGCCCCTCAGGCTCATCACACACAGATCTATACGGATGTGTCAAACCTGTCCTAGTGAAGCCGCTCCTTGTGCTGCAAGGATTTATGGGAGAAAAATATGTATAAGGAAAATGACGCCCAATCCAACCGTCTTTAATTTAAATATTCAAAGTGTAGAATAACAAAGCGAGGACAAGTAGAAGCACGGGCCAATGAACCACATGTCGGCTACATACAATCTCAAGACATACACACCCAATTTCTACATTTTGTTAGTATAATTGTGAGAAGTTAGATTTGACAGACAATTGTGATTCCTTGTTTTGGATTCAAGCCCGATTCACACATCCAGAGTGCGTAACGCTCCGCATTTGCGCACAACCATTCATTTAATAGGCAGACCTACACATGTTCAGGGGCCATAGGAAAAAAAAAAAAAAAAGGGTCCCTATTCTGTCCGCATTTGTGACCACTACCTGGGAGCTTGCTGGCATGGAACAATCATGAAACATTTTTAAAGGGTTACCCTACAACCCTACTATGTTGATCCAGGGGAAAAAAAAAAAAAAATTGCCAAATAAATCCCTGAATGAAAATATTATCTCCAGAAACTTGTGTACCAACTGTCCTAGTACGGCATCCTGAAAGTAAGGGCCCTATTACACAGGACGATTATTGTGCGAAATATCGTTATATCGTTCGGATTTAAACGGTAATCGTTCGGTGTAATCGAAAAATCGTTCGCATGCTGTTGATCAGTGATTTAGATCTGAACCTAAAATTATCATTAATCGTTCGCTGTAATTCCACATTAAGGCCACCCACCACCACCTGCCGCCGCTCACCTCCCTCCCTCCATGTGCTTGTCCCGTGCTACTGACCTCCCTCCCAATGCTTGTCCTGTGCCGCTCACCTCTCTCCCTCCCTGTGCTTGTCTCGTGCCGCTCTTCTCCCTCTCCCCGAGGGGAGAGAGGAATAGGACAACCCCCTGAAAATAAGTCAGAGTGCCTCTTTGGAAAAAATTTTTCTATATAATGCCTAATTATTTTTAGGGAAACATGGTATTCCTAAGATAGTGGATTGCACCTTCCTCATACTGTAAGCCAGAGATGGGGAACCTTTGGCCCTCCACCTTTTGCAAAACTACAATTCCCATCATGCCTGGACAGCCAAAGCTTTTGTAGTTTTGCAACAGCTGGAGGGCCGAAGGTTCCCCATCCCCGCATCCCATTTATATGTACGATGTGGGACCCACAGATCAGTTCTAGGAGAGAGAGAGGGACTTGGGATATGCAGATGTGTAGAAACTACAGAATACTATTCTCCAAAGAAATGTAACACACTGTAAGGTCAGGTATGAATACATCCTTAGATCTAATCACTAGGAAGTGAAACCATAGAATATCATCAGACATCTCTATCTACTCCTAACATTTCCTTCTAGCTTACTCTCCATATTTCTGGTAGACATTATCTCATAGAGGATTGTCATGCTGAAGGCTTTAGCCCCCATCATTGTATAGTTGTGATTTATCTGTACGTCGTGCGTTTATAAACTTTACAAGTGCCTGTATTTCCTATGTATACAGAAAACCACGTGTGGTCGCTTTTACTTTTAAAGTGTCTTGAAACTGCACACAGTGGTTATGGGGAGGAAATGGCTTTTTCCGTATTCTCCTGTGCATTCTGGTATGGTTTCTTTCTGTGCTGACTTGTCGTCTTTAAGAAGCCATCAGACAAGGAGATCTAAGAGGAAATGAATCCTGTTATGGTAAAACTTTTTTTCTTCTTCGTCACAAGTGGCCATTTCTCATAGGCCTTGTTCACATGATGTGACAGTGTAAAACTCTGTAATGTACTACTGCAAGTTTTGTTTAATCAAATGTTTGTAGTACTGGCTATATATGAAACATATATGGCAAATAACTAAAACAAAGGTGTTTAAAGTGGTTATCAGGTGCTACAAAATTATGGCCAATTTTATCTAGAAACAATATGACTCCAGTTGTCTCCAGTTCAGGTGTGGTGTGGTTAAGCTCCATTCACTTCAATGGAATTGCTTTGCAAAGCCCCACCCAAACTGAATACATGAGTGGTGCTGTCTCTGCAGAAAGTGGCAATGTTTTTGTAGCGCTTTGTAGCGTTTGTAGCGTTTTAACATGCACTTTTGCAGATTTACACTACATAAGGTCTGCAGAAATCATGGGCGTTGTTACAGCGGTTATGATTTCTGCGGTACTTGTGTAGTGCTGCAGGCTAAGGGAATCCCTGCCAGAGATACACTCTACACATCGGTGTAGAAAATGTCAGTTTTCTGCGGCCGCTATTCAGTGAATAGCGGCCGCAGAAAACCCTGTCAGTTCACACAATGGAGCAAGCGGCTCCGGTCGCATGCTCCGTTGAGTGCTGTGGGGAGTTCTGATGCGCCCGCATGAAAACCCAGCGGCGCCAAAGGTCATCAGGCCGGGACGGCCGGTCTCATACTAGCGGTGACCATAGCCTAAAAGTAGAGATGAGCGAATTTTACAGAACAAACAAAGCCAATCGCTTGGTTAGCTCAGCAATCTGCTTATCATCCTGCTGCCTTTGAAGTCTGCCCCAGGGCCCTGAAAAAGATGGTTCCGGTCCTGAGAGAAGTCTCCCAGGACTGGATTAAACGTTTCCAGTCACCTGGGGTGGAGTGGCATGGAGCAACACAGACTTCAAAAAGCAGCAGGCTGATAAGCAGATTGCCGAGCTAACAAAGCAATTCTCTTTGTTTTTACTGTAAAACCAACCCCCCCTCCCCCCCAAACACACACACACCACTCTGCACACTTCTCTTGACTATTTAGCATTGAGACCCTGACTGATCAAAACTATGACTACGTTCGGGCCCTCTGGGTCAAAACCTCGCACACCTGCATCTGGTTGTACAATGAACACTTGGAGATTGTTACAAGATAGTGGTTTAAGTGTATGGCGGCATTTAGGTTCAGTTCTTCTCTTTTCTATGGAAAAATCAATACCAGGAGGCCTATACCTGGCAATACATGGCACAATTTTCAGCATGATTGTCACTTTATGGCCAGATCAAAGCCTCATTCAGACAGCCGAAATGCAGCTGTATTTTAGCAGGCAATCTGGCCTCAAGTCTAATGACCTGAACTTACAGTATTATAGATTTTTATGCTGATGTTAGTTTGAGTCATTAGACACACAGTCAGGTTGGGACTTGCAAACATGATATGGATGCTAAAATGCAGTCGCTTTACAGTTGTCTGAATGAGGCCTAAGTATAGTCTGCTGAAAGCTGTCTTACATGGACATGATTTGGATGAACGCGTCAATTTTAGGGGACTGGCTGACCATCAGATGTGGATGAGGGCCTCCCGACAGTAGATGTTGGAGGGAAAAAGTATTGGGCATTTTGAATTTCAGCTGACCCATCCTTTCCTTTTGTTCTGGGGCAGATAAACCACTGGCAGGAGTCTGGCAGCAGCCTATCCTCCCTTTCTCCATTCAGAACACATGGATGCTTAGCCAAATTGAGCATTCATGTGTATGGAGGGAGCCATTTGTAAGTTACTTCTATTTAAAGTGACTGTACCACCAGGCCCAGGCTGAAGCACTGGAGGCGGCCGACCCACCCTTAGTGGGAAGAAACTTCAGCCCCTCCATGACGTGACTCCATTAGAATTAATGGAACCCTATCATAGAGGGGCTGGGGTTTCCTCCCACCAAGGGTGGGTCAGCCCGCCTCCAGTGCTTCAGCCTGGGCCTGGTCACTTTAAAAATCTCAAGTCTTCCAATACTTATCAGCTGCTGTTTGTCCTGCGGAAAGTGGTATGTTCTTTCAAGTCTGACAGTACTCTGTGGTGCCACCTCTGTCTGTGTCGGGAAGTGTTCAGAACAGTAACATATCCCCATAGAAAACCTTTCCTGCTCTGGACAGTTCCTGTCACAGACAGATGTGGCAGCAGGGAGAACATTGTAAAACTGGAAAGAATATGCCACTTTCTGCAGGATGTACAGCAGCTGATAAGTACTGGAAGACTTGAGATTTTTTTTAAAAAGAACTAAATTTCAAATCAATATAACTTTCTGACACCAGTTGAATTGAAGGAATATTTTTTTGCTGGTCTTCCCCTTTACAGTCCCCATACTGATGTCAGCCAAACCTGCCACTGCTGGAAGGTTCAGCCATCAGTGTATGGGGCCTCCTGAGACAGATAATGTTGGTGGAGGTAGGGGGTATGATGTGATGGATTTTCACTGCAAACCACTTTGTTGTTGGAGAGATAAGCCACTGCCACAGCTGTCTGGCTTCATAGAGAACACAAATTTTGAACATTCATATGTCCTCCTCCCCATGGAGGATGGGAGAGATAACTGTTGAGATAAAAGTTAAGCAATTTATTGATAATTCCAATAAAAAAAGATTTATGTCAAGATTGTGTTGCTGGTGGTTGTTTATATTCACTTAAAGCAAAGAATATACAAAGTGCACAAAACTCTATACACAAGATGAACAGGAGACAATCAAAACAAATATTTGTTACTATGTCTCTGGCCTTATCAGACTTTAGGGGTCATAAATACCTATAGACCAGGGATAAAGGCACCAGTTGTATGGAGACTGTAACAATAGTAGCAAGATAAGAAAGAATTACACAGAAATTTTTAGCATTGTATTTCGGTATACACATACTTAAAGGGGTTTTCTGGTCCACATAAAAAAAAAAAAATTCACCCTGCTCCTTGTCTCTAGGCATTTTTCTTTTTAGGGTGCGTTCACACGTACACGATCTGCAGCAGATTTGATGGCGCAGATTTGAATCTGTAGCAGATCTGCAGCAGATTTGATGGCCCAGAGTTACTTTGCATTGAATCTGCAACTTCAAATCTGCACCATCAAATCTGCTGCAGATCCTGTACGTGTGAACGCACTCTTAAAATACCAGAATCCCCCTTAAATTTCGGTCATTCTCTCTCCCTGAAGTGGAGAGTGTACTCAAACAACCTGCAGGCATCTCACACTGTCTGCACTTACCCAGATAATTCGTGATCAAGCAACCTTTAAGCTATGTTCCCACATCGGGAACATATCGGGGAAGGTAGTCGTCTCTTATTAAAGGCGGCCCCTCTGGCAGCATCCCGGGGCCCCCCACCCATTTCCCCCTGCTTGCTGTTGGTGCGTCTAATAGCACTAACAGAGAGCGGAGAATCAGGAGCAAATGAGTGCTGACATGGCAGGTCAATGCTCACTTGCTCCTAAATATGGAGCTAATACGGCCCTTAAGGTCCCAATACACCTTATACTTTTGTCAGGCGTACCCACCAGTTGTGGTGGGTTTGGCCGTTGGCGTAAAGAGTATGGTGGTCTTCCGTCTACTAACTGATGATGGTGAAAAATCACTGCCTAACCCCTTTGTTCTGATAGAGATAGGCTGCATGCAGACCTCCCCTCCCCATAAGCAGAATATTCCTGTACATGGATCCTGCATGTTTGGCCATACATATGTAAGCACTCATGTCGAATACTGTAAAACTGCCAATGGCTCATTAAATCACCTATGGTTCCTTTGATCACTTAGCCGAGTGTGCAAGCTTTCTAAATAGGAAGAGTGGTAAGCCACTGCCAGACGCCCAGAGGTATAAGGATCCAAGCCGCTGGGGGTGGCAGGAGGATCCACGCTTCTGCACAGCCATCTACCTCGCTCACATACACAGTGCGGTCGGTCACACAAGCCTTATAACAACATTCTCACTCATCTTGTTATTGCCCTTTCTACTAAATTTTACTATATTTCTACAGTCTTTGGTGCAGGGAATACTATGGGTTCTGTTTGTTTGTTTGTTTGTCTTTCTGCACACAATCACAATAGGTGGGCACTGCGATGGACAACATGAGTAGAGATAGGAGGTGGATGGAGAGCTAAGGGAGCATGGTCTGGTAAACACAGGTTTGTAACCCGAGAAGGGATACCAGGAGGCCAGACTGCAGCTCGGACACATTTAACACATACTTCCAGGCGATGAATGAATAGACATCAACAGGTCTGGGTGTAAAAGCATCATAGTAAGCATTCAGACTTCTATAAAAGCAGTATTACACAGTGTAGGCTCTGTTCACACTTCATCAGAAACCAATGGCTCTCATTGAACCCCATTGGTTTATAGGTTTTATTAGGCACCATCATGGTGTCTGTGCTCTTCCAGTAAGTGACGGTAAGAAGCCAGCCTTAGCCGAAATAGAATCCAGTTAGCGAGGTTACCCGACACGGTTAGTGACATACATTTTCACATGACAGGCCACCATACAGCACGTTTACTCAGATTTGCAATCACAGTAGAAGCTTTTGCTGAATCGGTAGATGATTATATGAGATTCACATCATTAAATTACAGTCTTCAACATTCCATATGATTGGGTTACATAACAGCTATATGTTTCCATTATAGACAGGTATGTTAGTACAATTACAAAGCCAACAATGACATAACCACCATCTGGGGTTTCTGAACACCTTCTTCCACAAATATTTATACCTAATGCTAAGTTTTATGCTAGGATAATTATAAAGACGGAGCCTAATGTTTTATAACTTTTATACAATTATGATACTCGGCTGACATATTAGCTGAGATTTTGCTTGTTAATGTTACCATAGCCACAAATTGCCCTAATCCTCCCACCAAAGATGCGACCTAACAGGACTGACCAGTCTGACGGACTGTCTTGCTGCTACTCACCCCACAACACATATCAGGATCCTTTCTGACACATTGCAAAGACTTCATGAGTAGGCCTCATCCTTATTCAGCAAAAAAAAAAAAAAGGCGACTACCATAGTGTACCACTTTGTATGGATCTATTCTGAATCTCCCTGGTGTCTCATTAGCAAAGTTAGCAACTATGCACTTAAAGGGGTATTCCAGGAAAAAACTATTTCCCCCATCCACAGGTATGGGCCTTATGTTATAGAGCAGAAGGAGATGAGTGGATTGATATATTTCTATATGGGAAAAGATTTTTTATATCTTGTAATTTATTGATGGAAATCTCTGATGCTTCCATGCTAAAGAGTCCAGTCCATTGAGTGACACCGCCCACTGGACTCTTTAACAGAGAATGGGCATGGATTTCAATTAACATGTTATAAGTTATACTGACCCTTTTCCCATAAAGATGTATACATCAATCTTCTCAGCTCCTCCTGCTCTATAGCATGATGGCGGTAGGTTAAATTGTAACCTACATTGTACATTGTACATTGTCTTGGCGACAGGTTCCCTTTAATGAGAACCAATCAGCACTATTGTGCCGATATAGCTCCTAGCTGCACCAAATAAATTGACCAGACAGCTCCCCTACCATACCAGGTGGGTCTTCGGTGTTAGATGTATATGCAGGAAAAACGTGTTTTATACCACCACACAAGCCCGGGACAAAGGCAGAACTAGTCATCTGGATGGAGAGTCCTCAGCGCGCTTTGTGAGTATGATTGAAAGGCAAAGAGACCCGTTAGAGGCCTCTCTGCCTGTCAATCATTCCCACAGATTTCATGGACTATAAATCCTACCGCCTCACTTTTCAACATTTATGACATGCATTTACTCCGATCCATTTTATGAAGAACACATTGTAAATACGGTTTGTCACTGACTATGGCAGCATTACTCCTTTGCTGCAGAATGTCATGTGTTATAGTGGTAGTGAACCCTTTTAACTGCTGGCAACAAATCATTAAGATCCCTTTTTCTAAATGTGAACATAGACAGAAGACTGTCAGCGGCCGTCACCCCTGACTACTCCATTAACGTGTACATTCAGCTCTGCCAAACACAAATGGTAATTTAATAGAGTAGATGAGATAAGTAAATCACTGGTCAGATTAAATCCGTTCTGTCATATCCTTGTTTCCCCTCATTGTACGTGTTAGAAAACTGTTATCCAGGCCATGTAAACATCACACAGTCATATGGTGGGAAAAGAGCTTTTAGTCACATGGATATTGTAATAAAATAGGATCAATTGTTATGTTCCTCATCTTTCATTCTTAAAGGAGAAGTCCGGTGAAAAGTTTTATTAAAGTATTGTATTGCCCCCCAAAGGTTATACAAATCCCCAATATACACTTATTACGGGAAATGCTTATGAAGTGCTTTTTTCCCTGCCCTTACTACTGCATCAAGGCTTCACTTCCTGGATAACATGGTGATGTCATTCCCTGGATAACATGGTGATGTGACGACCCGACTCCCAGAGCTGTGTGGGCTGTGGCTGCTGGAGAGGATGATGGCAGGGGGACACTGAGGGACACAGGGCACTGGAGGGACACTGAGCATCCCTCTGCCATCATCCTCTCCAGCAGTCACAGCCAGCACAGCTCTGGGAGTTGGGTCGTGACATCACCATTTTATCCAAAAAGTGACCACCATTTTATCCAGGAAGTGACATCACCATGGTATCCAAGAAGTGACATCACCATGTTATCCAGGAAGTGAGGCCTTGATGCAGTAGTAAGTGCAGGGAAAAAAGCACTTTATAAGGATTTCCCTTAATAGGTGTATATTGGTGATTTGTATAACTTTTGAGGGGCAATACAATACTTTAAGAAAAATTTTCATCGGACTTCTCCTTTAACAGAATAAATTGACCCTATTCCTTATACTGGAGACATGTTTCAGATTCTGTTTTTCAGATTGTTAGGCCCAAATGTGTTGTCCTATAAAAGTTTAGTGTTTATCTGGTGTTTTTACATGTGAGCCCAGAGATGGAAAAATATCCCAAACAACTAAGGGTTAATAGTCCAGTAAGGATGATTTCATAATGAATGAGGTATGCATCAGTAATAGACACCTATAATAACCACGACAGATGTGCTGATGTCATTAATACACTCAGAATAGCAGATCAGCCCTATGCGCCTAGCCAACAAGAGGAGCCAAAGTCACCTAAACAACCACATCAGCCAAATCCTTTATTATTCCAAGTGTTGCCAATCACTTGGCCGCAGAGCCATAGGTCACTTGGTCCCAGACCCCAGTTAGAGCAGCAGGACCAGCATATTGAGGCCCCTACCTAGCTCCTGGGGTCACATAATGAGTTGCAAAGAAGGGGAAGGGGGGGGGGGACATGATCGAAACCTTTAATATGTTGAAGGATTGAATAAGGTTCAAGAGGCAAATATTTTTAACAAGGGGGCACAATCTGTTGGGGGAAAGATCAGAAACAACACAAGAAAATATGACTTTACTGAAAGAGTAGTAGATGCTTGGAACACTGATCAGAGATTAGTATTTGTACAGACTGCAGAGCCTGTGTAAAATTTCTATCGATATATGGTCTTTGGCAAAATTGTCTGGCATGGTTCCTGGTGCAGAAAAAAAAAAAAAAAGGTTGAGGACTGCTGCTGTATCTAACCAGATCAGCCAAAACCACCTAACCAACCCGATCAGTCAAAGGGTTGTTCACCCCCCCCCCCCCCCCCCCCACACACACACACACAAAAAAAAAGTATATATTTTAGATCAACTGGTGCCAGAAACTGCCAGAGATTTGTAATTTATTTCTATTTTTAAAAAAATCTTGTCTTTCAGTACTTATGAGCTGCTGTATGTCCTGCAGGAAGAGATGTATTCTTTCCAGTCTAACACAGCGCTCTCTGCTGCCACCTCAGTCCATGACAGAAAGTGTCCAGAGCAGTGCCAAATGCCAATAGAAAACCTCTCCTACTTTCTAGACTGGAAAGAATATACCACTTTCTGTAGGACATACAGCAACTCATAAGTACTGGAAGACTTGTAGAGGGAGATTTATGAAAGGGTGTAAATATACACCTGATGTAAACTGCCCACAGCAACCAATCACAGCTCAGCTTTCAGCTCTGGTAGAATAAAAGCTGAGCTGTGATTGGTTGCTGTGGGCAGTTTACAGCAGGTGTATTTATACCCTTTCATAACTCTCCCCCGAAATGTTTTAATAGATATAAATTACAATTCTCTGCCACCAGTTGATTTAAATGAAAATTGTTTTTGCTAAACTACCCCTTTAACTCCCCTAGCCATCTAGATCAGTCATATCCCCAAGGCAACCATCAGTCAGAACAGTTTACTGAACTTTTGCGACTAATGATGTGACAGACATCAGATCTCCCTTACGGTGCCTTTACACAAAAAGATTTATCTGACAGATTTTTAAAGCCAAAGACAGGAACAGACTATAAACAGAGAACAGGTGATAAAGGAAAGACTGAGATTTCTCCTCTTTTCAAATCCATTCCTGGCTTTGGCTTCAAAATCCTGTCAGATAACTCTCAGCCTTACAACTAATATTAGCTACTTTACCTTTATGTGTCAGCCCAGAGAGGACACAGGCAATCAAATGTAACAGAATTGCCTATGGAGTTTCCAATACAAATGTGAACCTAGCCTTTGAAAAAATAATGTATTAAGCTGGGTTCACACTGCGTTTTTGCAATCCGTTTTTTTCATCCGTTTTAAAAAAAAAAAACGGATGAAAAACAGATTGCAACAACGGATGCATTTTTGTGCATCCGTTTTGATCCGTTTTTCCATTGACTTCCATTATAAGAAAAAACGGATCAAAACTGACACAAAAACGTTGCTGACACTATTTTTTTTGTCCGCTAAAAAAAACAGATCCGTTTAAACGTATGCTAAAAACGCAGTGTGAACCCAGCCTTACCCAGAGTAGTTGTCCAGCCTTTTAACTATATAAAGATAAGGTACCACTGTCATGAAACAGTATTTCTATCTTCTGATAACTATATAATAATATTAGTTTCAAGTGGATATTAGCAGAGAGCAAGCAAACGGCAGCAATGCATGTGTGTGCGAGGGAGGAAACAGAAGACATTCTCCGCTTCCTGCATGCTGCACAAGATAAAGCCCTGTATACAGTTACTAAGCGGGGCGAGGGCTCGCCAGCTGTTTATTTAGGTTTTCTATGAACCCGAGAAAACTCTTTGATCTTGTGAATTGTTGCTATGTGCTATGTTACCAGGTATCAGTAGTTGTTAGTATCATCTTCTAGCTTTTTTTGTACTTTTTTGCTTGGGTGTCCCTGTTTGGCCAGGAAGTATTTTGGTGTATTTTGAGCCTCCTCCATGGTTACCAGCTGCACAGAGGGTGTGCGTATGTATATGTGTGAGTTCAGGAATCCCCAGTCATCTATGAGACATCATTGTAGGGAACCTCTGGTCGCACAGCTAGGGGAGTGTGTTTTTATGTTACTCAGTAACACACTATGTATGAGTCAGACACCAGCATGTGATCACTGTACAGAATTAAACCTCCCGTCTATCAGGCCTGGTCCACTTTAGAACATTTCTTCTTATTTAGATCCAGATCGAATGGTTTTTCATTACTTGCAACCCCAGCATTTCACAGCAGATGCCTTCTATTCTTCTATTGCTAGGGCATCCCCAGTAATTCTATGGTACCAGACAAATCCTTCTTCGTCCAAAACATCTGCAGGCCTGTCAGAGGCATGGAGAACCCTAGGACACCATGACATCATGATTTATTCCAGGTGTTTTTACTGCATTGCATCTAAGGAGCTAAAATAAGACTCCTTTCCAAAACCAAGACTAGAAGAGGATTTAAGTGGTGTCAGATGACTGGCCTGCCTTATCATCCCTGATCATCATTGAGTCATGTCATGTGGTTGGTCATAGGGCTCCTTATACTTATTGATAGACATTTCATAGGCATCAGAGGGGGGGCTGGCCACTTTTTGATAAGGCGGCACTGTATAATACACATCACATTTTAAGTATAGCCATAGAAATTAGTGGGTGTCTATTAAAGTGGTTTTCAGGCACTTTTTACAGGGACATAAACGGTCCAACAATCAGTTAGGGTCCAATAACCTACACCCCTACTAATCAGGGGTGTACAGATCTGGGAGTAGATAGTACCATACATTGTGTACTGGCCATGCTGGGTTACTGCTGCTTAGCTCCTATTGAGATAAGGTCTTGTCCACACATCCATGGGCGAAACTGTAATGTCTGTGACTGCGGGTGGCCCATTTATGAGTATGGACCATGCATTTCTGAGGAGAATTAAAAGCTATGGAACCCAATCTACAAAACAGACCATATCTGTGCAGGTCCTATTCACACACAGATGTGTTTTCAAAACACACGTGTGAATGACCCCATTGAAATCAGCCTGTCCTTTCTCTCTCTGTAAATCGGGATCCTGTTTATGGTCAGATAAAAACTGAAGTGTGGATGAGGCCTTAAAGGGGTAATCCACTGAAACATAACTCTTGATATGTTGCTAGTGTCGGACTGGTATACCTGGGGCCCACCAGAGGAAATGATCCCTGGGGTGCACTAAAGAACAATCGGTAAAAGGCGACAAACTGACCCGGCCCTATCCTGGATTCATCTGAATCTGCGACAACTCCCTTGTCCCCCACTCAGAGCAGGTTATAGGGATAGCACTCCAATGACTGACTGTGCATACTGGTGCCCATATGATGCAGCTGTACCCCATATAATCATTTAATTACCCCCTTCATCCTCCTGCCCCTATCATCATACTACTACCCCCTTCATCCTCCTGCCGCCCATCATCATACTACTACCTCCTTCATCCTCCTGCCCTCCATCATCCTACTACTACCCCTTCATCCTCCTGCCCTCCATCATCATACTACTACCCCTTCATCCTCCTGCCCTCCATCATCATACTACTACCTCCTACATCCTCTTGCCGCCCATCATCATACTACTACCTCCTTCATCCTCCAGCCCCTCCATCATCATACTACTACCTCCTTCATCATAATACTACCACCTCTTTCATCCTCCTGCCCCTCCCTCATAATACTACCCCATCATACTACTACCCCCTTCATCCTCCTGCCCTACAGCCTCCTTTATCATTCTCCTGCCCCTCCATCTCTATTTAAAATAAAAATAAAAACAGCTATACTTACCTCACCTGTGTGGTTCCTCTAGTCTCCCAGCGACTCCTCTCCCCGCTCTGCATGAGAAAGATCAGTCATGCAGTCAGGGGGCGGGGCTTCCCGGGTGATACCGGGGACATGGTTTTGCCGGGTCTTGAGTCCAGGTATCCTCCCAGGGCTGCTGGAGACCTGAAAGCTGCTGCAGCGTCAGATACTGGGGCCCACTGAGGACAGGCAGCCTCACTCTATGGCTGTCTGGGGGCCCCAGCTGTGGACTGTCAGTGGGAGTGGGGGAGGGGCCCACCGGAGGATCTTCCGGTCCTCCGGTGGCCCAGTCCGACACTGTGTGTTGCTGACCATGGTGAGACTAACAATTCCTATTATCTATCTATTCAGCCGCTTTCTGCTGAAAACACAAAAATCTGTGTATGAGCCTCCCTGTCTCCTCCTCACCCCTCCCTTCTGAGACAGCTGATGTAAACAAGTCTCTGACTGGCTTTATCTGAAACTTTGTAGCCTACTTGTAATGCTGGGTTAATCTGAGGTCAAGTTGCTAATGGACTCACTGTGATCAACTCTCCCAGCATTACAAAGAAGCTATAATGTTGCAGATAGGGACTTGTTTACATCAGCTGTCTCAGAAAGTTGGGGGGGACACAGAGAAAGGCTCATGCACAGATTTTTGTGTCTTCAGCAGAAAGCAGCAGCTGAGAACTGGGGGAAGGAGACTGAATAGATAATAACAAGTATGAAATTAATTGTTAGTCTCACCATGGGCAGCAACATAGGAAAAGTAATGTTTCAAAGAGATACTGAGTTGCAGTATCCCAGTATAGCCACTATAAAGTATATAGCACTGCAACTTCAGTTATGTAGTGCCGCAGCCATACTGCTATAAAAATGTGTAAATACAGCCGAATGTATCTTCCTGCTACAAAATGGTGGGAACCTGCAATCTGAGAGTTCATTGAAACTGTATCCTAATCTTTTGTGTTATATTAACAGTATATGAATGTTGTTGAGATTGTGATTGAGTAATGATGTGCTTTAGGTTATGTTTAAATGATAGTTTTTTATTTTTCTTGTTACTTTTGTTATACTTCTAGGATAACAGTGATCAGATTTCTGGGGCTCCATTGTTATCAGGACAATACGGCAGTAGATGGACACCAGATTATATATAACAGATTATATTGGGGGTGAGGGCTCTTTAAGAAAAATTTCCACTGGGGCCCAGGAGTTCTATAACTACTTGATCCCCCATCAGCAAATACAGTCAAGGCCATCTACTGTAATATATTTTGATGAACAAAAAAACTAGAAAATTTAGTTCTTGCCTCTTTTTTTTGATTTGGAAATAGAAGTTGAGTAAGATGTGTAAAGTTTCCTCCCCTCCTTACCAGCTAGGATAAACAGCTTTATATCACTTCAGCTTTGGGTCACGTTAACCTGCTTCAAGTTTTAATCATTTGGGTTGTGGGTTATGGATAACAAAGCTGTCATTATAAATCCTGCTTCCAATCCCTGATTTGGATGGAGCTGACAGGGACTGTAGAATCCAGGAGAACCTTAACATCACAGATTGTCCCAGACTGCAGCTGTCTCCTAAGGATAGCTGAGATTTATGTCATTCCTTAATATAATCTTTAAAGTGACTCCAAAACGGAGCTTCAACTTAAGAAAATCGTGTCTATTCGTTTAGAAGCATATGAGAGGAATAAAGTGACTAATCCGTGCAGATAAAATGTGAAGAGCATTTCCCTCTCTTGCAGGCCTCTCGTGGATTGGGGCCATCTATTTGTTTCTTGGACGGCCATTCATTTCAAAGGTCATATGTAATAATTTTCCCTGTAGCAGGCATTGCTGAGGAAATGAGCAGCCAACGGGCACCTTCCCCCTGCAAAATCAGCTATTTCTCAGGGGTCTAGTATCCTGTGGCATTCATATTATATCGGTTTTTACAAATTTGTTAAAAAGGGGTTGACCACCCTTAAACATTTTTTGTAAGACCAGGGTAATAGTTCTAAGAAAACACTCATACAAAGTGCTCGTTCTTTATAACCATGCAGCACAACCCTTCACTCAGCCCCAGTTTTACGGCCGTACGTCTCTTTACTCTGGAGAATGGAGAACTCTGGTCCAGTCCAATACTTATTACTGTAAGCAGGACATATGTCACTTGTAACTAAAAGTTGAAACCTGTTTAAAACATGTTTTAGGGGGAATTCTGTTTAAACTGTTATAAAATGAGCGATCTTAAATAGGTGCTGTTATTTCAACAAACTTTGCATAGATCAGTCACTTAATACTATACCTTATTAAACAAAAATGCCTTCTTCTCCTGTTAAGCATCTCCCCCTATCCCCCTTATCCACTCCGAAAAATCAGCTCAGTTCTGTCTTGTAGCAGCCCAGGAATCACATTACAAACAAGACACGTCTTTGGGGAGAATGACTGGGTACACAGGCAGAGTAAGGGGAACTCACCTCAGGGTTTAATACACAGTTTAGACTGCTTACTTCTGCTTTATCATGGTGTGGTGTCCCACCACAGGTGTTACAAGTTGTACACCCCTCGCAAAAGCCTGTACTCTAAGTAAAAGTGGTAATGAAGTTGTACCTAAGTTTTGCCACTAGATGTCGCCAGTATGTATATCGTATTTCTAAGTATTGCACAGCTGTAGTACTCAAGGGGGTTATTGTTCTTTGTGATTTGTGCACCAATGACAGCTCTTTTCTCTTCTCCACCTATCTCTATTTTCTTTCTTCTTTTGCACATTCTCTTTCTTCTTTTGCACTCTCTTCTCCACCACTCACAGGAGTTATTATACAACCTGTAGGAAGTTGTCAATCTTTTCCTGGTTTTTGTAGAGGCAAGACGCACAAACAAGAGTGTCTTCCAGAGTTTATCCAGGAGCCTGGCTCTGCCAGGTTTCCTTTCCGGGACAAGTCCAATGTAGTCTAGTCTGGACTGAGGTAGTCGACAGACACAAATGGGAAGAACAGACACCCGTTTCTTGAAGGCAGCACTTCTACTCACTATGCAGTGCTAAACGCTCACAGAGAGGACAAAGTCAGGGATCATCCCAGCCCATGCTGTGTATATATCTAAAGGTGCAGGACAGTATCCTTAAGCAAGAGGAACTGATCTGGATAGAGCAAATTTGCTAGAAGCCTACTCACTTGCATCTCGCAGCACGGGTGTAACCAGAAAATTATGACCACTCTGCTCTACCCAGGTAATGAGGTCTGGGGCTTGTGTCAGCCTAGGAGGACGGGTGACCCAACACTGTAGGACAATAGGTGGTGTAAAGACAAGGGTCAAAACACGGGCACAATGATTCTCTCTATTCTCAGGTATTTTACTTCTCCTATCTCTAAAAGTTCCGGCAGAGCACATTACTACTTGGGTTGGGACTCTCGTGGCGTCCTCCTCTCAACTTCTCTGAATTTACTCTACGTCTCAGCATGCAACTAAGCCAGCATGGCTATACTACCTCTCCGCACAAGTCTTGTCAGTGAAGTCCAAAGTATTTTATCAAGTCAGAAGTCTATTGTCTTCTACTGTATTGAGAATTCCTGAAGTAAAGACAAGTTTATTTATGGTAACAGGACTCAGTGATCATTACTCAAACACCTACACAGCAACTTCACCTTCCTTGGTTCATCTCCCCTTTCTGTGGGTGGCGGTACCAATAGTCCAGGTGGGTCACAACTCCACTCTGGACCACCATGATAAGCACCCAAGGGACCCCCTCACAGCTTGGCAGGTCACCGACCACAGGGGAAAGGGTGTAACCAGCCACTCTAAACTAAAAGCAGGTGTGCCCCCATACCTGTGTGCCCAACCGGCACTGACGTCATGACAACCTAACATCTGGCTGAGCCATACTCCGACCAAGCACCACAGAAGTGGCATCACACAGTACCATCTAGCAAGTGACCGGTCGAGCACACTCAGCAATAGCATTCATGGCTGTACACAAAAAAACAAAAGTCCCGGGTCTCCTCCTCTGTGTACGCTGCCAGCATAGACACTAGGCTATGGCTGGGCTGTGCGGGCTGTGGCTGCTGGAGAGGATAATGGCAGGGGGCATTGAGGGACACAGGGCACTGGAGGGACACTGAGCATCCCTCTGCCATCATCCTCTCCAGCAGCCACAGCCCGCACAGCTCTGGGAGTTGGGTCGTGACATCACCATTTTATTCAAGAAGCATATAGGATGACAGTATATGATATATTAGATATGATGTATTAACTGTTGGTATACTATATAGTCATGTATGCAATATGTTCACTACTGGTATATAGTCATGTTTGTAGGGGCAGCTGTTTTAATTTCATCCTGAGGCAATCACAACTTTCCACATTGCCATCTCAATATATTGCAGGTTTGCATCCACCTATTCCATCCCTGCCCATTCTCCTCTACCACAAGGCACATTTATATTCGCAGGGCCAGTGTGTTGTGTTGTACAGGTAATAAACAATGCATACACACCAGTCTCGATAGACACTATAGCATACATTTTACATGGAGGCTTGTCACACTTCTAACCACTACTAGGGATAAGTGTATATACATACAGGGGGAGATTTATCAAACATGGTGTAAAGTGAAACTGGCTCAGTTGCCCCTAGCAACCAATCAGATTCCACTTTTCATTCCTCACAGACTCTTTGTAAAATGAAAGGTGGAATCTGATTGGTTGCTAGGGGCAACTGAGCCAGTTTCACTTTACACCATGTTTGATAAATCTGTAGTACGCTTACATTCAGCTGGGGAGCAGTGGTCTATGCACAGAAACTATTGTTCAGTTCTGATAATATTTCCTATTGATTCGTTTTCTAAAGACCCATTTTTTACTTTGGCAAATAAAAACTCTTTCAGTTCACAAAGAGGGGGAAAAAAAGCAGAAAGGGCGATTATAGTTGAGTTATAGCGATGAGGAAATTCAATAGAACGCTGCTTTCACAAGTAGCTTCAGCATTGATAACATCTATAGAGCTTGCATTTGTAACAGGAAGATTCAGTCAAATAAATTTATTTCTGACAGAGCAGCCATAGCGACGGCACAGCACGCAGCATGGAGAAACAGACACGGGTTATAATTTTTTATGTTGATGCTTTCCCAATCGGAAACAAATTTATGTTTTTATCATAGAAGGTTTAACTAACCATCCAGGTTATAATCATCTATGTGGGGTGGAAATAGTTAATAGACACCCATACAGTACTGGCTGTGCCATGGCTAGGAAGATGACTGTGCTATGAATAGGAAGCCAAAGTCATTCCAAGGTGTGTGTTCTTCTTTCAGCATACGTGCTGTACCTTTAGCTACAATGCTCTGGTCCAGAGGCATTAAAACACATTTGCAGCTTGCTGAGCTAACATCTTTTAGGATTTTATGTGTTTTCAGTGTATTCTCTGTGCAACCTTAAAAAGAATAATCTTTAAAAAAAAGTTATGAAGTTGCATGCAAGTAAGACACAAATCGTGCAAGCAGCCTGACCAAAACTTCCTGTTGAAGTGCCAGTGTGGTCCCAGTCGAGCTCTGCTCTGAAGGGTGGCCATACACCATGGGTCCCCAAACTGCGGCCCTCAAGCTGTTGCAATACTACATTTCCCATCGTGCCTAGACAGCCAAATCCAAAGCTTTAGCTGGTCAGCATGATGGGAATCATGGTTTTGCAACAGCTGTAGGGCTGCAGTTTGAAGAAGCATGTCATACACCTTCAATTACAGATAGCTGAATGATAATTCCCATCAATCCTCCCTATAAACAGGAACGTTCAACATGAATAAGGGAATGCTCCAGTTGCAGCTTATCTCTCCCAGAACGAAGGGGTTAGGAAATATTTTTGTCAGCTGTATGTGATGTCCCATCATGGGTGTTTATGTTTTGAACACCCCTCGCAAAAGCCTGGTACAAGAAAATAGATCCTGGTGGGGCTGTCCATTTTTCAAACCACTGCCTTGCTTCTTAATATGCAAAATAGGGCCGCTCTGTTCATTGGAGAGGGGCCAAGTGCACGGATATCTCCTCCCCTGGGTAATGCGCCTCCTTCAGAATCAAGCCTGGCCGTATTACTGAGGGGATATTGGACTGGGCCCCTCTCCAGTGCACAGAGCAGCCCTATTTGCATATCGAGATGGGTGGTGGTTTGAAGAATAGATGGTGCCACCGGGATCTACTCACCGGCGCCAACCAGGAATTACACCTTTCGTCGTGATGTCACTGGATCTAAGAGAATTCTAACACTTCCTGATCTACTAAATTAAGGGAAATAGCCCTATATGTGCATTTCCCATAATTAATGTACATTAGAAATTTGTATAGCTTTTCATAAGTAACAACATATCAAAAAATAATTTTGGCCGGACTTCTCCTTTAATTAGCTGGTGGACAGACATCGCTTATTAGGGAACGTTCATACTGAGGAAAACAGGCGGAATCCCCCCCGCTGACTCCACTCGGAATCTTACCTGCCTCACTGTTTCAATGTTATGTATAGGGCGCCTCCATGCCAATTCTTTCCTTGGAAAGTTGAGAAGCCCTATACATAACATTGAGAAAGTGAGGCAGGCAGGACTTAGAGTGGAGTCCGTGACGGGGATTGTGCTCTGAATTTCAGCATGTTTTCCTCATTGTGAACATACCCTTACACAGGAGCTATGCCGCCGCCTACTCATTAACACTGCCTGATTTGGCACATAATTGGCCCAGGTAAAAAGGCCTTATTATAATTACACTTTAAAAAAAAAATCAAAAAGAGTCTAGAGAGTCCATCTCATGTAACAAGTCGGAGGAAGTGGTGAATTAGGGAGTGAAAAATAGATGGCGCCACCTGGATCTACTCACCGGCTCCAACCAGGTCACTTAATATCTAGTGATCGGTAATATCCCAGCATTTTGACTGATCAAAATTTTTGACAGTAACCCTTAAATAAAAGCATTATCGTCATTGGAAATACATGGTGGAGCCATTAGCTTGAAAGAAATTCTAACATTATGTCATTACAAAATGCTCCTTTCGCTCTTCTCTAGAGGATTACTCAGCTTTCAATGCAGGCAGAACGTTCCCAGTCAAACCACATGCCAGCTTAGAAATTCTCTGATAAGACATGGAATGTGTATTCTTCCAGGAGTCAAAACAATCAGAACTATTTGTGCTATTTGTGTGTTAAATAGGCCATGGACTGTAGTTTCAACAAACTTTACATAAATCAATAGTACTAGTGAATCTAAGAAACACTTCAATACATCTTGTTAGAGAACAATGCCTTTTTCTCCACATAAGCCAATTCTTTCACTCCACTACACCCCACCTTGTAGACTGATCATTTACTATCAATTAATTGTTCCAACCAGTCTTAGGCCTCTTGCACACAACAAGACACGGGCCACATATTGTCTCCAATTGCAGACTATATAGGATCAATTGTATTCAATGAGGCAATTCACCATCAGAGGTGCCATATAACAGTTTCATCAAAGGGTTAAAATTTCCCTCGATTAACAAAAATAAGCCTAGAGGAGGAAATTCCATAACATACGGAGGGTATAGGGACATTTCATTGCTGCAGCACAGTGGTCGTAGAGCAGCACAAGATTTATGTAATGGGTCTTATTGTTTTATGGCATCCCCCAGCGCCATCACCACTAAAACCCTTGGACCAAATTTTTCTAAAAATTTTGGAAAATTTCTATGAGCATATTGGAACAATTACATAGATATTTCTGTTTCTTACTTTTATACTCATACCACATTGGCTGTTTTTAATGGAGCAGCAAGCTGTGCAGTTTCCCTTGGCTCCTGATTTATCCCTTGGATAGGCAACTGTTTCTTATTGAGCGTGAAATGTGTACTGAGAGTATGTATATAGGGGCACAATATAGCACAAAATTAGTTAAGATTTCTTCTAGATAACAATACCGGTTTAACACGTTCTCTGTAGGCATTTTTATTTTTCCTTTTTATGTCGTGAGGGCAATTGACTCAGGTAGAAGGAATCTGCTGTGTCTGTCAATGCAGGGTTTATTCAGTGAAGATTATTGTTGCCTTGTAAGAACTGAATTGTATATTGATAGGTAGTCATATAGTGGTTAGATGCACCAGTAATACCAAAATGGCTAACAACCTATGTCTCCAACCATTCAACTGGTCAACATAGCTGAAAGACATCACATGACACTTTCCATCAGCTCTGAACTGGAAGATATATATGTATGGGACAATCAATGGAGACTCGTAAATGAGTACTCTATTGGAATTTTTCACTGTTCTCCCTGAGTTCAGTGATTGTTGTGTTTTGTTGGTCTATTTATCATTGCCCCAGTAGCCAGAATCCTGCTCCACACTGACGAGGGGCAAATACCCCGAAACTGCAGTCTGTGGATGGATGCCTAGCCTTGGTAACCCTTGTCTTATGTCGTTATACTCGCTACAGAGTTAGACTTTGACGTACAGGGGCCACCCTGGTGTTTCCCTATTTAGGTCCCAAAGCTCGCAACAGAGTGAGGACCTGAGGGACTACGTATCAGGGTGGTTTGGTGCTCTCCCCACTAGGAGGCACCCCTTGGAAATGGGCTTCCTTCTCTGGAGAGAGGGATATCTGGCTATTCCCGTGTTTTGAGACTCGTAACTGAGGCTCCACGGACCCCTTTTTTGCATATTTATTATATTAAAAAAACCCTTCTAAAAACTAATTCTAAAACCTGGCCACACAAGGCTCAGTTTTCAATGGTGGCATGATGGAAACCACAATCGTAGTGCTGTACCCCTTGAACAGTAGACAACTGTGCCCAAAAACCCTATTGACTTATAGAGGGGTCTGTTAAGGTGTCTATCATTTTGACAGTAAGAAGTTACTTCTCTTTTTCTTCACATACAAGCAATGTAGACAGAGCCTAAGGCAGCATTCCCTCATTTGCCATCACTAAATGTGGCTGAACCCATCCCCCCCAATCTGGTCACCAATTGCTGTAAACATTTTTAAACTACTCTCAGCAACATGGCACATCTATTAGTAAAAAAGTGGGGATGTGATTTCAGCTGCGTGCGGTCACCAACTCAGTCGAGCATTCATGTATTCAGAATAGAGAGAGAGGAAGACTACGCTGGCAGCTACTTTCCCAAGAAGAAAAGTTAAAATTCATTATGCCTAATCCTTCTATCCCCTCACATCATCTGTTCAGAGTCAGTAGGCCCCTATATATAGACATTTGATGGTTTTCTGGTCCTGACGAAATTGGTGGGTTTGGCTTAGGGGCCTTAGGACATGGGCTTACAACCAAGACCCCTTACAACCAAGTAAAACATTCTGACATGGTCGCTGTGTAATCTCCAGCACACGGTGCTGCCTCCAATCCTCCACACTAGGCTGGCCCCTGCAGATTGCACCCCATTCCTAGTCCAGCCCATCACTTAACCCCCCATACACTAGGCCATATCTGGATAGGGCTCAATTCTTTTAGATCCCTAGATGGCATGGCAATGAGCAATTAAGCAATGGTATTATACAGTGTGTGTAGTGTATAATTGTGCCTTCTAATTCACTTTTGATGTGGCATTGTATAGATGTCCTAATTCAAAGCGACATTTTTCTGGTGAAAGGCTTCCTTTTAAATATTTTATAGAACCCATAGTGAATTCAATTGGTCTGGACAGAGTCCCAGTTTGCAGAAAATTGGATTTTATAGGAACTCTCAGAGAATCATTTAGGAATTCCATGGGACCTTGTTATCAGACCAGAACATAAAAGACATTAACTGCCTGTTTGATGCTCCCTGCTTGGGCAGATTTCCAAGCCAGCATATGTACAACTTGTATTTTCCACCACAGATCTATCCAGCAGGAAACAGGTGGCCTGTAAAGTTTTACTTCTGTATCGGAGCACAATGACTTTTGTTTTGGTGTTTATTAACGATACATATTTTTCTGTATTTTCCATATATTTCCAGGATGCTGGGGCCAATATAATTTTTTTTTAAGATGAGGAGTACCGTGTGACTGGATAGTACCTGTGTGAGATTTACACAATGACAGAACAGTGGCCGTCAATCAAATGTAGAAGGAGGCAAAGGGGAGGAAATAAAATACTAGGAATTTGTCACAATTGGAGTCGTGGATCCTCTGTACAGTCACTAGCGATGGCATAAACCGCACCAGGGAGCGGAGTCTAAGGGGACGCTGGTTTTCACCAGAGCCCGCCGCAAGGCAGGATGGACTTGCTGCGGCAGGTGACCCCCAGGTCGCTACCCCTGGCTTGGTTTGCTAGTGACGGCGGGCAAGGTGTATGTGTATGTGTATGTATTCCTCTAATAGATATGCAGATTAAATGTATAGCACCCTAGAAGTAAGGACAATCTTAAGGAAAGATGCCCAAAAATATACACTGGGAAAGTGAGAGAAGATACATGATACAAGACCATGACTGCTGTGCGTGCATCTGTATCTTTGCTTGTCTAGCTAATATTTTACATAAAAGAAGTCATACTTTTATACTTATTGGATAATGTCAGTCACTGAAATGATCCACTCTCTGATGATCCTTCTTAGGGGCCTATTTCACGGGAGCGATAATCGACCGTATCAGCCCGATTCGGCCGATTATCACTCGGTGGAATAGAGAGAATGATCAGCCAATCGGCTGATCGTTCATTTAGGTTCAAACCTAAAAACGTCGCTATGGTGGAATAGCGATGCGTGGCGGCGATCGACGATCCAAGCAGCATACATTACCTAGCAGGGCTTCTCCTGAGCTCAGTCTTCCTCCCCGAGTCCCGCACGCAGCATCAACTCCGGAGAGGCCTGACTAAGCGGTCAGACCGCTCAGCCAATCACAGGCCGGGACCGCCGTGGCCAGTGATTGGCTGAGCGGTCTGACAGCTCAGTCAGGCTGCACCGAATCTGGTGCTGCGCCGCGGGACTCGGGGAGGAAGACTGAGCGCAGGAGAAGCCCTGCTAGGTAATGTATGCTGCAAGGGCATCGGTAACGATGTCCCTGCAGCCCACGCTAAACGATCATCGGGGCCGTAGTATAGGTCCAGTAAACGAGCACCGATCTAGCAGATTGGCGCTCGTTTACATTGTTGCTCGGCCTGTGGAATAGGGTCAGATGGTCACCCTAGGTCCAGCTCTGGCCCTCAGCTGAAAGTTTCATTTGACCATACATTTCCTATGGTCATAATGAGAGCAGCTCTCTACTCTGCCTTAAAGAGGGGATACAGTTTCAACTTTCAACTATATTATGTCTATAGAACCTAATAGGGTCTATGGATATGGAGTTTTCTATGAAACAGAGCCTGAGAGTCCTGTTTTCCTTGCCCACTCATATTTGATTGACAGCTGTTTCTCTGTCAATGTATTAAAAAGGTGTCCAACAAAAAGGATATGTGACCTGGCTGGAGCTAGCCCACCTTAACTGATCCCCAGCTGTGTCCAAAAGGAAAGCAATTATTCTATGATTCAACCTGTAAGAAGATAGCTTGCTTTTATGTAAGTTTTTGACTTATTCAAAAACCTTAGAAAATGAAGGGGATTTTAACATCAAGCCAGAATCTCTCCCAGGAGGGAGAGTTACCCGTCTGAAGACAGCTTTTTCAGGGTTCTTGCATTTTGTCAGTACAGAACAGTGTGCCGCCTGGCACAAATTAAAGGGGAACCCTCATGAATGACGCGACAGTGCACCTAACGGTGCTCCGTAGCAGAGTTTACCTCGACTACCAGTACGAGACCGGTGCAGAGGAGCAAAGTAAGACACATACCTTCCTCCTCAGTGTCCCCAGCTATAGCAGCTGATAGTTCCCCTTTAAAACAAAAGCTGGAAAAGCTGCCCAGCCACAATAAGCCCAGACATGGCTGAGGATCTGGAAAGGTGAGCGAAAGTTTTCTTCCCCCCAAACTGACAATCTGTGTGAGTTTGCAAAGGCTTTAGAAAAAAATTTTCTCAATTCCCAAGAAGAGATCATATTCTGTTGCTAACACTAAACACTGTATATAATCAATGCATGGACTGGTAATGTGTCAGTTCTAAAATTCCTATTGAGGAATTTTAGCAATTTCTTCTTGCATAACTGTGGTTACAGAGGGGACTGCAAAATGGTATAAGCAGGGCTAGCTGATGTTGCGGTACCAATGCGGCACTTGTTATGGGTCTGAGGTTTGAGGGTAACTAAGTATAGGATGTTTTAGGCAGTTGTGGCTGGGTGACTACTTAAGGGGCACTGTCTATTAAGTATTGGACTCTGCTCGAGCAGGTCTTGACAACTTTGGCTTGGCACTAAGTGGACATAGAAAAACCACTACTTACAGGGAATTCAACCTTTGTGCGATACACTTGTGAGGCGCATGCATTTGGGACAAACGTGGAACAGGACTCGATAAAAGCAGGGGAGCCCTTTGGAAAGATGCAACTTCTCCAACCCCTGGTTAAACTTGAAATACCTCTGCAGATCACAGGACTTGACAGAAAACAAAGAGGACTCTCTGAACATGAACATGCTGGTCTCCTTTTGTTTCTTAGCAAGATGGTCAACAGCAGTAAAGAAGCTCAGGAATAATTCAGACTATGACCAGTAGTTAGGCCCCTAGAAGAATACTCTTTGGCACTGGATACAGCTGGGCTCACATACACAGAAACAGAATTGACTGACTGCAGGACTAAGCTTTCCAGGCCTACTTCAGCCACCCTTTTATGCTCTAGGGAGTGTACTCCTATTGGTAGATAGACACCCTAGGTAACTTAATAGCGCATGGGGGGAATGAGTAAACTTTTCTAGGGCCTTAATAGGCCGAGAGATTGGAGAAAACCTATACAGGCTGGCTCCAACAAGCAGGTGGCAGATTTGTATGTGCAGAAACACAAGCTTACAGTTAACGCAACTTTGGTAAGACAAAGGAATGCAGTATATACACTATACATCACACAGAATACCCTATAGACACTGAATAAAGGTTATTACAGAGTGCTCTACATCAGTGCAGTTTCTAGGGCATTTTGTCCCCCTGGATTGCTCCCACATACTAATAATGTCCCCCTGCATTTACCCCCATATACTTATAAAGTTCCCCTGCATTGCCCCTATATACTAATAATAATGTTCCCATGCATTGCCCCCATATACTAATAATAATGACACCCCATGCTTTGCTCCACATATACTAATAATGCCCCCTTGCTTTGCCCCACATATACTTATAATATCCCTCTGCATTGACCCTTATACTAATAATGTCCCCCTGCATTGCCCCATATACTATTAATGATATTTTTCCCCTGCATTGCCCCTATATACTAATAATGTCCTTCTGCATTACCCACATATAGTTATAATGTCCCCCTGCTTTGCCTCACATAGTTATAATGTCCCCCTGCTTTGCCCGACATATAGTAATAATGTCCCCCTGCTTTGCCCCACATAGAGTAATAATGTCCCCCTGCTTTGCTCCACATAGTTATAATGTCCCCCTGCTTTGCCCGACATATAGTAATAATGTCCCCCTGCTTTGCTCCACATAGTTATAATGTCCCCCTGCTTTGCTCCACATAGTTATAATGTCCCCCTGCTTTGCCCCACATATAGTAATAATGTCCCCCTGTATTGCCCCCATATAGTAATAATGTCCCCCTGTATTGCCCCCATATAGTAATAATGTCCCCATGCTTTGCCCCATAACAACAACAACATTATACTCAGCTAATACTGGCATTGAATCTTCCTCTCTTTTGCCTCTCTTCTCCACTCTTCAGCCTCCTCAGTTGCTGGAGGGATCCACCAGCAGGTGCGATGAAGTCATCCCTGCGCCTTCTGGAGGATTCTTCGTTGGAGATCAGAGAAGGGGAGATCGGGGGCAGATTGGTGCTCCGGGCAGCGCAGATAACAACAGTGGGATCTAGAGGGAGGGAGAGTGGTGCTCACATCTCCCTGGGGTCCCCGGGGTTGACGGTCCGTTGCACCTCCCTCTGGGGGGGTGATGATGAGGTGAGTGAGCTGTTGGGCACCCCATGCGGTCGCCCAGCCCGCCTGGTCCTAGAAACGGCCCTGCTCTACATGAGAACACCTTCAGCAGCACAACAAACAGGGTTTTGGCACACTGCAGAACTACACAGGGGTCATCTAGGTGATTTCACATAAGCAATATTGGTTTCAGTAAACTTTGAATAATTGATAAGCATTATTATGGGTTCACAATGTAAGATTCCATTTGTCTACATGTGATAAATGTGCAGTTATATGGGCACCATATAATGGTATGTATGAGTCTTCTCAGTGGCTTTGAATATTATGTCTATTAAAGGCTTTTTGCCTATGTCTGTGTTGTTTTCCTTTCTAGTAGTTCTGATAAATAATTCACAAATAATTTACATAATTCTACCCAGACAAAAAAAAGATGTACCTCACTTTAAGGTTATGTACACAAATGGTAAATTCGGTGGTTTACATCCCCCCCAAAAAAGCCCAAAGACCAGCCATTATTTCACTATTAAAGGCCATCAATCAGCCCAGTTGGGCTGGCCTCTCTGCCTGTTAATCATCCCTCTGAGCGCGCTGACAGGCAGAGCGTGGTGACTAGATACGGGCGGGGATCCGCCCAGATAACTACTTCCCCGCCGCTGCCTGTCACGCGCCCGGGGGATTAAAGTCCTTTTTTGGGGGGGATACAGCTCCTGCTGCAGCCGCGGCTGGTATGTGGGCTGATTGGTTCCCTTTAAGTTCTATTGTGAAAACTTACCACTAGTTATTGCAGCTGTGAATCTGAAAAGGACCTGCAGGCAAGCCAAAAAATGAGATGTTAATAGCATCACATAGCGTAGGGTACCCTCATTACACAGTGTCTTGTAAGAGAAAGAGATGACTGATCTCAGGGAGACCAGCCAAACAATAACACTGCCGGCTGCTAGTGAAATCACTCAATGCAGTGAAATCCTAGGTGCATTGCCCCCTGGGAAACATGAATATGCAAAAGAAGAGCCCGTGGAGCCTCATTGAAGAGTCTCGAAACACAGGACTAGCCAGATATCCTTCCGGGAAGGACCCAGTCAACGGGTGGCTCCTGTAAGAAAATCACCAAAACCACCATAATAAGTGGCCCTATATGTCAATGTAATGACAAGGGAAAAACCAAGGCCAGTGTCTTGTAAGAGTAGCAGGTAGCAGCCATTTTCAGAGAATTTTTGATTGACAGACGTTTTTTGAGCCATAAATACATAGCTTGTACTTGGCCTAAAAGCATTTCTCAGCTATGATTTGTAGGCCTTGAGGTGTCTTTCTTTGCAGGTGCCAAAGATTTACAACATGCAAGACAATGAATGGCTAAGTTAAAGCGTGTCATCTTATATGATACACAGATAAACAGTTTAAAAAAAAAAAAGTCATCATCCCAGAGGATTAAGACATAAGCAGGAAAGGCCATATGTCGTGAGAAAATGGGAAGGAAAACATTCTCTTAAGGAAAATATATCTATGGTAGAATGTAACACGATCTTATCATACAGTCTTGATGTTAACATATGTAAAACTTAGTAAATGCACTGACACGTGAAAATCGAAACACCAGCAAAACCAGATACAATCAGCAGTGACGTAGCTATAGGGGCTGCAGAGGTAGCAGGTGCACCTGGGCTCTAGTGCCTGAGGGGCCCAAAGACTCCTCTGCCACCCAAGACAACACTAGAAATGTCACATGGTAGGCTGGTGCTTGGTAAAGACTGCACATGGAGGTCCAGGGGAATCTGTCACTCAGATTTTTTAAATGTTTTTTTAACTGTTTCTAAGCTTTACAGCAGCCACATGAATGATAGGAACAACAAACTGGAGCTAACTCTGACTTTGGGAGATTTTCTAGGCATGCTCTGTGACCTGTGCTGACATCATTGTCTAGGGAATGGGAGGATGGGCTATCTCCACCGTCTCTGTTATCTCTACGTAGGTGTTAACTTGATGCTGAGAAGTTCTTTCTATAGAACAAGAAGTATCAGCTTAAAGTGTACCTGTCGTTATAACTTTCAAAATCTAAACCAAAAGTAGATGTGATCTAAAGCAAGTTTGCAATATACATTGATTTTTTATTTTTTTTATCATGGAGAACACGGCACTTCCTGTTTTCTGACTCTTTTTTTTCTCAAAGAGTCCGAAAACAGGAAGTCCTGTGTATCCCAGGCCACCTGAGCACTCACAGAGAAGGCAGTCATGTGATTGATGGACACATTGAGCCGTGACTCTCTGTACTGGCCAGATTTCCTATGTTTAGTCTGTTTTTTTCAACCAGCACAAGTCATAAAATCTGCCTTCAGGAGACTGGACCTGGATTTCTGGTAAATTCAACAAATAACAACAAAAACAACAGGCCTAGTAGCCAGGCTGAAAACTGCAAGATTTCAGAGTGATTTAAAAATATAGGGGGAGATTTATTAAACTGGTGTAAAGTAGAATTGGCTCAGTTGCCCCTAGCAACCAACCAGATTCCACTTTTTATTCCTCACAGATTCTCTTAAGGCTACAAATCCACTTGGCAGATCTGCAGAGAGTCCCATCGCTGCGTATTTGCAGCAAGACTCACTGCAGATCCCGGCCCTATACTTTCAATGGCAGACAAACATCCCTGTACATCCCTGCTGAGAGTTTGTCCGCAGCCCGCCCCGTTACCTCCGGCCGCCGGAGCTGATACTTTACCTGATCCCGGCTCCAGCTTGCTTCGGCGGTTCCCGGTGTCTTCAGCAAGCCGGTGCGGGGACCAGGTGAAGTATATGCTCCAGCCAGCCAGATTACGCATTCCGCCGAAAGAATTGACATGTCACTTCTTTCGGCGGAATGCGTAATCTGCCCATGCAGAGAATAGTGTCTATGGCACGGGTGGAAATGTGCACCACCGCGTGCGGGGACGAGCGACGGAATACGCCGTGGGTTATACGCGGCAATTCCGTAGTGTGCACGCACCCTTAGAGGAAATAAATGGATTAAAATGGAATATCTGCCAGAAAAATGAAAAAAAAAAAAATTTCTCCTCCAACCTGCCTAAATTTCTGCACAACACCTAAAGGGTTAATAAACTTATGAAATGCTACTTTGAATACTTTGATAGGTGCAGTTTTTACAGCGGAGAGGTTTATGGGGGTAACTAACACAGGCCCCACATATCCACTTCAGAACTGAACTGGCCCCTAATAGAATCAGAATTTGAAAACTTTCCTGAAAATTTTAAAAATCGCTGCAAAATTTCAAAGCCTTCTAACATTCTTAAAAGTGAAAGGACGTTTACCAAATGACGTCACTATAAAGTAGACATGTTGTAGATGTTGCAGTAATAATTCCTTTATGTAGCATGACTACGTTTTTTTAGGAAAAGAAAATTTTGAATATAAAGAAACATACATTTTTTTACATTTTTGCGCAAATCCTGTGTTTTTTTTTTTTTAGAAAAAACTACTAAGTGTATCAACCAAAGTATACCACTAACATAAAGAGGAATTAATCACAAAAAAAACAAACAATCTCAGAACAATCTAGTTAAAAGCACCGCAGAGCTATCAGTACATAAAGAGAGACAGGTCAGATTTGAAAAATAGGCCCTGGGCATTAAGGGGTTAATATATGTAACTTCTATTTTTTTTTTTTTTTTTTTACCACAGTTAGATTCTAGGATTCGCTGCAGTAGGTTTTCATTGCTAGAGGTCCCGTCCGTGTAACTTCATTGCCAAATGGTATGTGTTTAAACAATAACAGATGCCTAATACTGATGTCATAGCTGAAGTGGACTGTGTTGGAAACGTACATTGTTTTGTAATCAGGCTGCTTCACAGATGTACATTTTAAGTAGGGATGGTCCGAACCGAGTTCGTACGAACCCGAACCATCCGCATTGATTACCGCTGTCTGCCCGCTCCGTGCAGCGGGCGGATCCAGCGGGAGGAACGCCTGGAAAACTGGGATACAGCCATAGCCATAGGCTGTATCCCAGTTTTCCAGGCGGTCCTCCCGCTGTATCCGCCCGCTGCACGGAGCGGGCTGACAGCGGTAATCCGATGCCAAGCGTTCGGGTTCAGCCGAACCCGAACCTCGGCGGGTTCGGACCATCCCTAATTTTAAGGGTGCTTTTACACATGCAGATCCTTGGCTGTCTGCAGTCGCAAACAAGCACCAATCAGCGAGATAGACACTCATTTGCAGTACCTTTACAAGGCAGGATTAATTGCGTGGCCAGGTCATATGAGTGATCCCTGCATCGAGTGTGTAGCCATATAAATATATTGCTATCTGCTGCACATCTGTTTACACAGGAAGCTGTGTGGACAATAGGGATAAAGGCCCATATTCCACTGAATGATTATCGACCGTTACAGGGGGCTTAAAACTGGAAATGATGGGGGAGATTTATCAAACATGGTGTAAAGTGAAACTGGCTCAGTTGCCCCTAGCAACCAATCAGATTCCACTTTTCATTCCTAACAGACAATAAAAGATGGAATCTTATTGGTTGCTGGGGGCAACTGAGACAGTTTCACTTTACACCATGTTTGATAAATCTCCCCCGATATGTATTATTACAGGAGAAGGAGCTGGGTGTTACACTATCTGAGCCTGATCTATTTAAAACTTTTATGCTTACACACAAGCTGACAATGGCATGCCACGTTCAGGAAAAAAACTTTAAAATCTTAACCCGACGCTTAACACCAGACGCTTAATCAATATTAACGGTCTCAGATTTCTGTTTGGTGTTGCGGGGCGCACATCGGACTAGGATATTACCCCTAGCCTAGATTTATTGTCACTTATCCCAGGCCCTTCCTCTGCTGCCAAGAAGGGATTACTGCGCCGCTTTTTGATGGCAGCAAGAACTGTCATTCGCAGACACGAAGTCCACTGCTGCTCTCTTTATTGCGGAATGGGTGGCAGAATTAACTTCCTACATCTTATGGAAGAATCCGGGTCGCACTTGGGTCCCCTTGACCACATATAAGTCTGGCCCTTCACTTTCACGGTGGATTACTTACTGTAGTTATGATAGCGGCCCTGGTGCACCGGTTAGGCTCATAACACTTTCACCCCGACTCCCAGATCTCCCCCATTTTTTCCCTTCTCTCCCCCTTCCCTCTTCTCTTTCTGCTCTCTTCTTTCTACTTCACCAGCTTCTATGTTCTGTACTGCATCTTTACTCTTCACCTCTCTATGTATGCTAGGGCACGTTAGGCGTTTAATCACTAGATTAATGGCCCCTCAGCCTTTCCATTATGATTGCGAAGCCTATTGTTCGCCTACTTCAGGATGAAGAAAGCCAAGCTGCTTAAGCTTTGGGACCGGACCACTTTTTGGCTTCATGGATGCCATACATATTTACAGGTTGATCTGGACTTGAGCCCACACAGTGATTATGTCCTTGTTTCACTTCTCTGTTTGGAAACGCCATCTTATATTGTAAAAATATTTAATAAAACCTTGATTAAAAAAAATAAAAAAAATAAAAATAAATAAAATAACAATAACAATAATAATATATTATCAGATATCATGGCTAGAGATGAGCGGACCATCTGACTTTTGGTCCGACAGCATCAGCGCTCTCTCGTCATGCCTGTGATCCCAGCCGCATAGTTACGATCCCACGAATATGCGGCCAGGATATTCCAGGGAAATCAACATCGATTCCCTGGAATATCCTGCCCGCATATTCCCGGGAGCGCAACTATGCGGCCAGGATCACAGGCATGAGGATCGAGCGAACTGCTTTCGGACCAAAAGTCCGAACGGTTCGCTTATCTCTAATCATGGCCTCCATATGTAGCAGAGGTTTTCTGTATATCTATATAACATCAGAACTGTCATAAAAATATAAAACACATTTGTTAAAAAAAAGCCCCTTAAAAGGGAAACTATCACTAGATTAGACCAATCTAACCTGTTGATATCTACCTTTTGTGCACGGGGCGCTGAGGATGAAGTCTCTTACCTTTATGCTCGGCACTGTTTCCGTGTATTTATTAGTTATATCCACAGGCTAACAGGCCACTACCACCTCCAGAGCACCAATCCCCTGGCAAACACTCCAATGCTAATGAATATCAACTAAAGGAGCAGGCCGGATCGGTGCTCTGGGGGCAATAGTTCTGCCCCCAGTGCTCCAAAGCGCCTGATTAGCCTGTGGATATAACTACTAAATACATAGAAATGCACAGAGGATGAAAGTACTTACCTTCATCTACAGCACCCCATGCACAAAAGGGAGATATTAGCAAGTTAGAAACACACATTCGGCCAATAATCGGTGTAGCGCTGCATGACAAGGATAACGTCACATACATCTTTGGCAATCTTTCTTACAGCAGAATCAGATTAGATTTTTTAATTTTGGTTAAGTCTTATATAATGTGGAGTTTGTCTGAAAGCACACAGATCCTTATAGAGGGCATATAGGTCCACAAAAAGAGCACATAGAGGGCACATAGTAAAGAATGACATACTTTCATTTACAGGGTACATAGTTTCACAGAGAGGGCACATAGCTTCACGTAAATGGCACATGGCTAATCCTAGAGGGTACATAGTTCCACCTAGAGGGCACATAGTTTCACATAAATGGCAGATAGATCCACATAGAGGGTTCATGGTTCCCGATAACAGGCACCAAGGTTTCACATAGACAATATATAGTTTTATATGGATGGAACATAGTTCCACATAATTGTGCTTATTGGACTCCTTGTTCCACATAAAGAGCACATTGTTTCACCTACAAAGTATATGGTTCCATGTAGTTCAACACAGAGGTTACATAGTCCCTCATAAAAGGCACATAATTCTACATACAGGGCACAAATTTCCACATATCATAGTTTCACATACAAGGCACATAGGTCCACAAAATGTGTAAATAACACTGCACACATGGGACACGTGTAATAAGTTCTACACATAGCCACATAGAGCAGGGGTCTCAAACTCGCGGCCCGCGGGCCAACTGCGGCCCTCGGGACACTAGTTTGCGGCCCCCACCTCACCCAGTGTCCCGGCCCAGTGACGTCACTAGGCATTAAGATTCGGGGCCAGTGCCCCGGACAGGAAAGTCACTGCACCGAATCTTTTGCCTACCGACGTCAAACTACTGGAGGCAGTGCCGGCGCCCAACAGCGATCGTCCCCAGAACATTTCCCCTGCCCCGGCACTCACAGCGTCAGCACTGCCCTCTCTCCCCTGAGGGCGGATCTCACGGACGTACAGCACGCTGAGGACGGGCTGCTCAGTGACGTCATCCGGCCCCTCATTCATTGGATGGACGGCCGTGGCGGCTCCACGCTCCTGCAGCACCTCTCTCCTGCCTCTAGTCTACACGGGCTGGAATGACGTCACCCGGCAGTTGTGCCCCACGACCGGCGATAGCGGATCCAAGCTGGTGAGTATTCTATTGTAACCCAGGGGATGGCGGCCTGGGGGTGGGAAGGCTGGGGGGTTGGCAGTGTGTGTGTGTGTGGGGATGGTGGCCAGGTGGGGTAGTGTGTGAAGGGGGGGAGTAAGGTGAGATAGCGTATGTAGGGGGGTCACGTGGGGTAATGTGTGGGGGGGTCAGGTGGGATAGTGTGGGCACTATATGGGGGCATTGGATACTATGTGGGCACTATATGGGGGCATTGGCTACTATGTGGGCACTATATGGGGCATTGGATACTATATAGGGCACTGTATGGGGGATTGGCTACTATGTGGGGCACTATATGGGGGCATTGGCTACTATGTGGGGCACTATATGGGGGATTGGCTACTATGTGGGACACTATATGGGGGATTGGCTACTATGTGGGGCACTATATGGAGGATTGGATACTATATGGGGCACTATATGGGGGATTGGCTATTATGTGGGGCACTATATGGGGGCATTGGCTACTATGTGGGGCACTATATGGGGGATTGGATACTATATAGGGCACTGTATGGGGGATTGGCTACTATGTGGGCCACTATATGGGGGCATTGGCTACTATGTGGGGCACTATATGGGGGATTGGCTACTATGTGGGGCACTATATGGGGGCATTGGCTACTATGTGGGGCACTATATGGGGGATTGGCTACTATGTGGGGCATTGGCTACTATGTGGGGCACTATATGGGAGGATTGGCTACTATGTGGGGCACTATATGGGGGGATTGGCTACTATGTGGGGCACTATATGGGGGGATTGGCTACTATGTGGGGCACTATATGGGTTCATTGGCTAGTATGTGGGGCACTAATGGGGGATTGGATACTATGTGGGGCACTATATGGGGGATTGGATACTATATAGGGCACTATAATTGGGATTGGATACTATATGGGGTACTATTCAGTCAGCGGCATGTGGTGACTGTAGGGGAGTGCCTATGGAGGGTTGCTATCTTTTTTTTTCTTGTGGAAACCCTGATGCGGCCCAGCCTCACCTAGACTCTACCTCCAGCGGCCCCCGGGTAAATTGAGTTGAGACCCCTGACATAGAGTAACCATCAGCTACAGCAAAGACCCACATAATTATTGAATGGAGACGGCACAGATAGTGATGAGCGAATTGGGCGAACCTGACTGCTCAGCAGAGCATGAGTTATAACCCAGACCTGATGTTTTTCCATAGAGTTGCCCACAGGTATGAGACTCTTATCCCTTATGATATTGTTTCCTATGCAATGCATGTTGTTCCCCATAACATAACACAAATATACAATGATATATAGGGAGCACAGTTTTACATTGATGGCAGTTCGAGAACCTACTAAAATGGAGACCAATTCATAGAGGTATGCCGGACGTTTTACACTGGAAGATATGATCATAGAGTGTTCAAAATGACTTTACACCTGGATGACATGCTTTTAAACGTCTCATATCAGTCTTGGATGTCAATAGCGTATGCTAGCTACAGGAGTGGCTGCAGGCATCATACAGTTGCTTCGACAAACAGACTGCCCCGTCTAATGCTACAGCTTCTGTGGTCGCGTGCAGGTTTCAGCAAGCTCATTATTCATAAGAGTGTCACTTGAAGGGACAAGTAAATACAGCAATTCCATCTGGTAAGTATTCGTACATGGATACAATCAGCTTTAAAGAAAAATATAGGGCTGTAGGTGACATGTCCTCATGCCTAGTAGACACTTAAAACATCACTGAATTGACTTAATGCTGCATGGCAGAGGATAGTTTTACTTTAGTAAAAAAAAATTATCTTAAAAAAAAACAGTCATTGTTATTTATAGCAAACTCAAATTGAAATTTATCTGTAAGAATGCTGGCCAAACAGACAATGGGCCTATGAAGGAAATGATCCATCCTCAATACATCACTCCCACATTGACCTAGCTATTAGACAGACACAGGTTGATGGTTGAACAACTACTGAATGATTTTCCGATGAATGATCAAATTGAAGGCTCTTCCATACACATTGTAGTCCATATTGTTACTGAACTTAATACCATTCGTCTGACGAAAAAAATAAAAGACGGCCCATTGTATTTCACACAAATGATTGTTTAGGTCCAAATTGTCAGTTTTCAATCTAATGTGTATGGGCATCTTAAACCCCTTAAAGAGGATGTACTATCAGGTACATCCTCTTTAATATGACCCACGGATAGAACAGCGCGCCACGAGGAAGTCGTTGCGGTCCATTTTTTTAACAAGCGGCCCGGTTTCCATGTTCAGCGCCATTCTATCCACGGGTACCGGGCCGGGGCTTAAGCACTGGAGGTGGGCCGGCTTGCCCCCAGTGGGAGGGAATTCCTTCCCCTCTATGACGCGGCTCCTTTAGAATCAATGGAGCAGCGTCATAGAGGGGCGGGATTTCCTCCCACTGGGGGAGGGCCAGCCCGTCTCCAGTGCTTCAGCCTCAGCCCGGAACCCATGGATAGAACGGCGCCGTACACGGGAACCGGGCTGCGGTTCAAAAAACGGACCGCGGCACCAGCTTCCCCTTGACAGCGCCGTTCTATCTGTGGGTCATATTAAAGAGAATTTACCTGATGGTACATCCTCTTTAACGACAGAGCCAATTTCCATTTACTTCAATGGAGCTGAGTTTCAAACCACACCCAATCTGGAGACAAGAGTGGTGCAAAAGTGCCCATGTTTTTGTAGCACTGGATAACCCCTTTAATGAGTCTGTGTCAGTGCCAATTCTGTTCAAAAACTGGTGCATTGGACTTTTCTTCCACTGGTTTCGGCACAAAAACTGCAATGTGTGATTCCAGCCTATGGCTATGTTCACACATAGTATTTCTGTCAGTCTTTTGGTCAGTATTCTTTCAACCAAAATCAGGGGTGGAACTGACAGGGCAAAGTTATAATGGAAAGATTTGCACAGCTTCTGAGTTTTCAATCCACTTCTGGTTTTGGTAGCAAAAATATTGACCAAAAGGCTGAGCAAAATACTGTGTGTGAACATAGCCTAAGACTAGATTGTCTAATTCAAATGCAACAGATATAGCAAACAGTCTATGCTTTATTGAAACCTTGCGCATTTTAAGAGTCTGTACTTTAACTTTGCACATAGATGTTTTAGTACATCTGGGCCTGTATGTACTATTTATTTGTATGCATAGAAACATAGAAGATTGTCAGCAGAAAAAAAAAACACTGTGTCCATCTAGTCTGCCCTTTTAGTATTTCCTTTATTATCTTAGGACAGATATATGTTTATCCCAGGCAGATTCCAAACATCTACTACTCTTTCAGTAAAGTCATTTTTTCTGATCTTTCCCCAACTAACCTCTCACTGTGTCCTCTTGTTGAGTTTTTTTCTATTAAAAAAAACTTCCCTCTATACCCTCATTTAGTCATATTTAAAGGTTTCAATCATATCCACCCTTTTACTCTTTCCTCCAAACTAAAGAGAGTCAAATCCTTAGATCTGCAGTGCCTCCTTTTTAAGTTTTTTTTATTTCAGGTGTAATATCTCACCTCACTCACTCACTCACTCATGGGGATCGCCATCTTTTGTTTCTTCATACAATGCACATTATATAATAGCAAGCCTAACGGGTTAGGCCTACAATATCACTAAACATCACGTGTCTCACCCAGACTTGGCTTTCCCTTGGCTCCTAAAGGCCTGACATACCTGCCTCTCCAGACTGGCAGCCTCCACACCGGATGTTGTGTTCCCTTACAGCCTCCACACTGTGCACACCAAGCTCAGCTCACAGATGAGCAGCCTCTGGCACCTAGGCTGACTGAGGCTAAAGCCAATAACCTGGACTGGCCAGAAAAGGAACCACAAACCCCACTACCAACCTGACTGCCATTCCATAAAATCCAGTCCTGTAAACAGGACTTACCAAACTATGTTTCCCTTAGGGATAATCAGCTACCCTGAATCTCACATATCCCCCCCAGCTTTCCTTGGATAAGATGAACCTGTTTATTCTTTGGGCGGATGATGGTATCAGCAGAATTTGCAGTGGGCTGTTGCTTTTTTTTTTTTGTGCCCATTTATTTTGATGGCCCATACATTGTCAGGTACGTGACTACATTTAGGTGATTGCCTACACATATATATATATATATATATATATATATATATATATATATATATATATATATGTTTTCACTCATACAGAGGAGTGCAGCAAACCATGCTTTCAGTCAGAGTGCAAACTTGTATAAGTTGTAAAAGTGAAATGACCCAATAGTTGCTTGCAGACAATGTTCAGGCCATAGAAGTTATATGGACCCTGCCTTGTACTAAATCTTTTCTCACATTTATTAAGACCAGCACAATCATAAAGTAAGCTCAACTCAGCTCCTCCTGCTCTATAATATTATGTCTGCATTTACAATGTAAAAGGTGCCCCTCAAGCATAGGCTTAGGGAGGCCAGTAATAGGCCTGCAGCCCATACTAAGGCCACATTAGCTCTATTAATTCTATTAGCAATACAGTGGTACCTCGTTTTAAGAGTAACTTGGATTGAGAGAGCTTTGTGAGAAGTTTTTCCAAAATTGTAACTTGGTTTAAGAACACTGCTTTGGTTTAAGAGCTCCCTGTACTGGGTGGGAGGGGTACGGTCTGCATAGCATGGTCTACAGCACTGTACTCTGGCCCAGGAAGTCTTCCTCGCCTTCCAAATCATGGCAGATCCACTTTAGATTGGGGCTTGCATCAGAGGACAGGACTGTGGAGGAAATTTCTTCATAGCTGTAACCCCTCTCTCCCTGGACTGCCCACATCTGTCCTGCTCATTCCTTCATGCTCCCTGCAGTCTCTGTCAGCCCTTGTGTTTCCAATCCTCTCCATTTCTGCTATAATGTGCCTGCACTTACACTAGCTATACACACTGCTGCTATAATGTGCCTTAAAGAGAACCTGTCACCCCCGATGCTGGGGTGACAGGCTCCCGACCCCCCGCTAGAGCACCTTATACGTACCTGATCGCACCGGGTCCCGCTTCTTGAGACGGTCTGGTGACTGAGATGTCAACACCCGAAGCCCGGCGCGCGCACTCCTGAGATGAGTCCAACGCTCATAGAGAATGAAGGAGCGTCGGACTCACAAGTCACATTCTCTATGAGAGTTGGACTCATCTCAGGAGTGCGCGCGACAGGCTTTGGGCGCTGAAATCTCCGTCACCCGACTGTCTTAAGAAGCGGGACCCGGCGCTATCAGGTATGTATAAGGTGCTCTAGCGGGGATCGGGAGCCTGTCCCCCCCCCCCCCTGGCACGGGGGGGGGGGGGAGGGGGGAGTAACAGGTCCTCTTTACCTTACACTCAGCCATTCACACTGCTGTAAAGAAAAGTTTCTGTCACTGTCCTCCTGCACAGCTCTGTGATTCTCATGTCCTGATTGGTCCATGCTGAACACACACCCCTTCCCAATTGTGGTCATGTGACCAGACAGACCTCTGACAGCACCCCTGCTTCTCTATTCTAGCTTATTGTACTACGCTCAGGAGCGGGCTGGGCCAGTCTTCCCCAAATATAGGGCCAGGCCAGCTTGGGGAAAGACCGACACTGCAGAGCAGACTCCATTAGCTGACAGCCCTGCGGCCACAGGCTTATCAGAGGCTGAGGGCCTCTGCCGGACAGAGTGTCTGGCAGCTCCCTCAGTCCAGCGGCAACCCTCATTGTCCAATTAGCCGCGCGGCCTCAGCGCAGCAACTCACCTGTCCCGCTTCCTTACAACTCCTCTCTCTCATCTTCCGGCGCAGGCATCTTGGTACAGAGACGCTGCCAGTGTCGGATGTGACCTGCAGCGTCCTGTATCCTGATGCCTGCGCCAGGAGAGAGAGGAGCTGCCAGGAGAGAAGCCAGCGACAGGTATGTGTGTGTATGGAGGGGGGGATTGGCTACTATATGGGGGGCACTATGGAGGGGGAGGGGAAATTGGCCACTATATGGGGCACTATGGAAGAATGAAGGGGGGGGTTGTCTACTATATGGGGGCACTATAAAGGGGGGGAATTGGCCACTATATGGGGCAATATGGAGGAGGGGTGGGGGGAATTGGCCACTATATGGGGCACTATGGAGGAGGGGAATAGGCCACTATATGGGAAACTATTGAGGGGAGGATTGGCACTTATATGAGGCACTATGGAAGGGGGGATTAGCCACTATGAGGGGCACTCTAGAGGGGGGGGGATTGACCACTATATGGGGCACTATGGAGGGGAAAATAGGCCACTATATGGGGCACTATGAGGAGGGGGGAATTTGCATTTACTGTATATGGGGCACTATGGAGGGGGGGCAATTGGCCACTATATGGGGCACTATGGAGGGGGGGTAATTGGCTACTATATGGGGCACTGTGGGGGGGGGAACAATTGGCCACTATATGGGGCACTATGGAGGGGGGAATTGGCTACTCTATGGGGCACTATGGAGGGGGGAATTGGCTACTCTATGGGGCACTATGGGGGTGGATTGGCCACTATATGGGGCACTATGGAGGGGGGGATTGGCCACTATGTGGGGCACTATTAAGGGGGGGAATTGGCCACTATATGGGGCACTATGGAGGGGGGGGGATTGGCCACTATGTGGGGCACTCTAGAGGGGGGTGGGGAATTGGCCACTATATGGGGCCCTATGGGGGGGGGAATTGGCTACTATATGGGGCACTATGGAGGGGGGGATCGGCTACTCTATGGGGAACTATGGAGGGGGAAATTGAACACTATATGGGTCACTATAGAGGGGGGGGATTGGCTACTCTATCGGGCACTATGGAGGGGGGGAATAGGCCACTATATGGGGCACTATTGAGGGGGGGGATTGGCACTTATATGGGGCACTATGGAGGGGGGATTGGCCACTATGTGGGGAACTCTAGAGGGGGGGATTGACCACTATATGGGGCACTATGGAGGGGGGGAATAGGCCACTATATGGGGCACTATGAGGAGGGGGGGAATTGGCATTTATATGGGGCACTATGGAGGGGGGGGACAATTGGCCACTATATGGGGCACTATGGGGGGGGAATTAGCTACTACATGGGGCACTGTGGGGGGGGGACAATTGGCCACTATGGAGGGGGGATTGGCTACTATATAGGGCACTATGGAGGGGGGGAGGTTGGCTACCCTATGGGCACTATGGAGGGGGGGAATTGACGACTATATGGGGCACTATGGAGGGGGGAATTGGCTACTCTATAAGGCACTATGGGGGGGATTGGCCACTATATGGGGCACTATGGAGGGGGGATTGGCCACTATGTGGGGCACTATTGAGGGGGGGGGGGGGAATTGGCCACTATATGGGGCACTATGGAGGGGGGGAATTGGCCACTATGTGGCGGCACTCTAGAGGGGGGTGGGGAATTGGCCACTATATGGGGCACTATGGAGGGGGGGAATTGGCTACTATATGGGGCACTATGGAGGGGGGGAATTGGCTACTATATGGGGCACTATGGAGGGGGGGATTGGCTACTCTATGGGGAACTATGGAGGGGGGGGAATTGACCACTATATGGGTCACTGTGGAGGGGGGGAATTGGCTACTATATGGGGCACTATGAATGGGGGGGACAATTGGCCACTATATGGGGCACTATGGAGGGGGGGGATTGGCTACTATATGGGGCACTATGGAGGGGGGAGATTGGCTACTCTATGGGGCACTATGGAGGGGGGGGATTGACAAATATATGGGGCACTATGGAGGGGGGAATTGGCTACCCTATGGGGCACTATGGGGGGATTGGCCACTCTATGGGGCACTATTGAGGGGTGGATTGGCCACTTGTGGGGCACTCTGGGGGGGGAATTGGCCACTATATGGGGCACTATGGAGGGGGGGACTGGCCACTATCAGGGGCACTCTAGAGGGGGGTGGGGAATTGACCACTATATGGGCCACTATGGAGGGGGGGATTGGCTGCTATATGGGGCACTATTGTGTACTGCTGCTGTTTCCTGGCATTTGTCTTACATGTTATTCAGAATAAAGAAATCATTATTTTTGGGGCGTGGAACAAATATTCTGCATATCAATGATTTCTTAGGGGAAACTTTGCTTTGGTTTAAGAGTAATTAGATTACCACCACAGCCCCGGAACGAATTATGCTCATAATCCAAGGCATCACTGTATAATGATTTGTTTCATTATGTTCTGTAACATACCTACATGCAGTTGTCCTTTACATGACCTTTTAGTAGCTTTTGCCAAATGTCTTGAAAGAAGCCCTAGAACAGGCAAGAATGGCAGTGTCGTCTTCGCCAGGCCAACCAGAACATTTTGGATAAGGAAGGAATGAAGTAAGGAAGTGCTCAGATGAGCTAAATTTCTTGTCAACTGAATGCAGTGCCATTCCCCCAGTAGCAATGCTTTTAATGTATTACAGTTTACCTGAGCCACAATAACCATAGTAAGTAATGTAGGGTTCACAGTAGCTTAAAGAGACTCTGTCAGTAGGTTTATACTGTCCTATCTAAGGGCAGCATGAAGTAGTGATAGAAAAACTGACCAGAATGATGTGTCACATTGTTCTGTGCAGCTGATACAGAGCTATCCTCCTGAATAACATGGACGATAAGCAGTCCTCTCCATTATGTGTGTGTGCCCAGTAGTCCGGGATATTCATGAGAGACAGAAAACTCTGCCCACCAGCTGCTGATTGGCAGTTATCTATCAATACTGTATAGAGGTAGTCAATTGTCAATCAGCAGCTGAAGGGTGGGGGGAGGAGTGTGGCAGGAACAGCTGAACAAAATGATGTGATACATTGATCTGTTCAGCATTTCTATCACTAGTTTATGCTGCCCTCATTTAAGGCGGCATAAACCTAGTGACAGGTTTGTCTAATGTGTCCTTATTTCTTTTGGAAAACTATATTTTTGCTACAAGACATATTGTCAGATATAGGCATCATACACATGGCCATTTTAAGGGTCTATTTTTTAAAAAGCAATGATATTCCTCTGTCAACTGCACAGGTTCTTTACTGTACCTCCATATGGCTACATACAGAAGTGGTGTCCCACCACTGGTGTTTTTGTCTTTCCTGTGCACCTGTCAAAAAGCCTTTTCTCTCAGATTAAAGTGGTGATGAGGTATTCTAAAGTTTCACCACTAGGTGTCAGTGTTTTCTATATACTTATGTATTTATATGCACAGCTGAGGAAGGTCATGGGTTAATGTTTTTGTTGTACCATGTGTTTATTGCTGACCGATAGGAGGTGGTGTTTTCTTCTAACCTATTATCTTTCTCCTTTCTTCTGCACACACTCATCCCCACCACTCACAGGCAGGCATACAGAGGCCCCTGTAGGAGAAGTTTTACTGGTGGAGGAAGTGCAAGTTAGTTATAGTCAGATTCTCAGACAGGAGGGACACAAAAACCACTGTTCCTGCTGTAGTTAAGCCAGGGCCTGGCCTATGCCAGGACCCCTGTGAGGGACAACAAGTGCTGTTTAGTCTAGTCACCTAAGTGTATAGATGCAGCGAGAGACCAACAGTTTTTTCACTACTACTACTTTATCTACTATGCAGTGCTAAGCACACTAAAGGGAGAGGTAACCAAGGAACACCCTGACCCATGCCAGAAACATGTCAGAACAGAGCAGGGCAGTATCCTGATTGCAGAGAAACTAGCCTCGATAGGACAATGTTACCGTAAAGAAGGTCTACGTATCCTATTGCACAGTGCAGGCAACTGGGACACCTAGCTACACCCAGATAACCACGGCTGGGGCTTGTACTACAATACTAGGATGGGTTCGATGATACCAGGGGGCAGAAGGTGGTCAGACCAAAGTCTATACACAAGTAAAAGTAAGTCTTCACTACAAAGATATCTCCAGGTTACAGCAGAGTACATTGGGTACATTGGGTTGGTGCTCCTCTGGCCAACTCCTCTTCTCTACTCTACAAGCACTGCTAAAACTACCTCCCTCTCTTACTTCTTCTCAAGCATCTCCTTAAGCACAAAAGTTCAAGCACTCTAGTGTACCAAGATTTGTCTATTCTGTGAAACGTGTACTGTTATTTTGCAAAGTCTGACAGTAAAGCTGTTATATTTTTATACTACTGGGACTCTGTTTCTTCTATACGCACTGGCACCTATATACCGACAGTCCAGGTGGGTCAGTTGCCACTCAGGACTGCCATGAGAAGGGACCCATCACAACCCGGCACCGACCATTTGGGGAACACAGCCAGCCACAACACAAAGCAGGTACCAACATCATACCTGTGTGCTGGACTAGCACTGGCGTCACAACACTAACACCTCCAGCTGAGCTGCTAAACACCAGTATTAACATCACCCGGTGCCAACCCGACACACAGAAGCATACAAAGGTTTTAATAGCATGTGCCATCTTATGGTGTATGTAAGAAGATTTTCTTCCCTGCCAGCAATGGTGCGCTACGTGCAATGTCATGATATCCTAATGTATTTTGACTATTCTTTCACTGGACAAACAATCCAGGAATGTTTATATGTAGCTCTTGTTCACCAGATATTGTAAATAGCTTATAGGCTTTTTTTTTTGCCAGGGTCACTTGAGCATTGTTGGTTGGGTTAATGGAGTCATACAGCAGCCAGCCATGATTATAAGAATAAGTCAAATAAAACGTAATAAAGAAAATATTTCCTGTCTTGGAAACCTAAACAGAACGGTACATCATTTTTTCTAAGCGATCGGAAGGGTGGATCACCAAAATGGATACATAAACAGCTGAAAGTCTAGTTATCGCAGAACTGCTGCTGGCCCAGAGTCGCCTCTCTGGAGAGTTTGTTAGTTCAAGTTCATGGTGACTGCTAAATCTTATCCAGGAAGTTGTTTTGCACCATGGAAAGGTCTGTGAGGATCTCTCAAAGAGACACATTAATGAGGCTTTCCGGTATAATAGAGACAGTTTCATCTTTATACACTACAAAAAGTTGGGGATATTTGGGTTGCTGGTGAAATTTCAGGATGAACCTAAAATGATAAATGAACTGTAACTAGGGATGGTCGAACCCTCCGAGGTTCTGGTTCGTATGAACCCGAACGCTTGGCATCAGATTCCCGCTGTCTGCCCGCTCCGTGGAGCGGGTGGATACAGCCGGAGGACCGCCTGGAAAACTGGGATACAGTTTTGCAGGCGGTCCTCCCGCACGGAGCGGGCAGACAGCAGGAATCATTACCGAGAGTAGGGTTCGTACGAACCCGAACTCGGTTCGGACCATCCCTAACTGTAACCTTTACAGGTGAACTTAAAGGACAACTCCCGCGGGACCCCCCCCAAAAAAAAAAAACACAGACACACACAGACACCATACTCACCATCTCTCCGGTGACTATCGCCACTCGATTCGCCCGCCGTCCGCCTCTCCGTCGCCGCCGTCCGCCATCCAGCGATGTCTCCGACTTCCGGGTCCAGGGGATGGAAAAGGCTGCCAGTGCGCTTGCGCACCGGCAGCCTTTTCATTGGCTGGAGCGCATCACATGGCTTCCAGCAAGCTCAGCCAATCAGGGCTGAGCAAGCTGGAAGCCATGTGATGCGCTCCAGCCAATGAAAAGGCTGCTGGTGCGCATGTGCACCAGCAGCCTTTTCATCCCCATTCACTTTGCATGAAGACGCCGAGGAGGAAGAAGACCCGGACCGCCCCTCGGCTCTGACGTCGTCGTCACCAGATGCCGCCCCGGAGAAGAGGACCGTGACGATCGTAATAGGTAATGTATACATTCTTTAACTTCCGGGGTGGGGGGGTCGGGGGTCCGAAAGTGGGGGAAGGGGGCCAGGCCGGGTATTTAACCACATTACAAAGTTATATAACTTTGTAATGTGTGTTAAATGAGCAAAAAATAATTTTTGTGGGAGTTGTCCTTTAATGTGACCTTCTCCAAACTTTTGAATGTACATGTCCAACTGTTCAAAGTTTTAGTACTTTTTTCACAACTCACTGTTCTCTACCAAGGAGATTCGGCTGATTATCGCTCAGTGTAATAAGGACAACGATCAGCCAATAAAATGATCATCGGCTGATGTTGGTTTAGGTTACTACGTGTAACAGCGATGCGCGACCGACAGCCGACAATTTGCCCAAACACTTGACACCTTGCCTCTCCTTGCTCCTGGTCTTCTCTCCTGTGCTCCGCAGCTTCCCAGAACTGGCATCTGCAGCTGATGGGCTGTTCAGGCAATCACAGGCCATGGTGGTCCGAGGAGAGAAGACTGGGAGCAGGGAGAGGTAAGTTGGCAGGTGTTTGGGCAAGGGCTGCATGGACATCATCAGCGATTATCTGCCTGATTATCGAGCCGTCTAAAAGGTCCATTAAACGAGTGCCGATCTAGCAGATCGGCGCTCATTTACTAAAATGATCGGGCTGTAGTCTGACTATTTAATAGGACCATTACAGTGTGTCTAGTCAATACAGAACTGCCCTACACTTTGTGAATGTACAATGACAAGCCCATACTATTCGAATAACATCATAAATCCAGTCATTCTGCCTCTGCATAAACAGCACAGACAACATCTTCATGGATGAAAATGCTCCACGTTCCATGGATGAAAATGCTCCACGTTCCATGGATGAAAATGCTCCATGCTCAAGACTGAACATAACTGAAAATGAATAATGTAAGTATAACATAGTTACTCTGCCCTCAGCCAGTGCTATCCTCCACTGACACATGGACATTTTAGAGACTTTATAAGCATTTGCTTAATTTCAATACATTATCGGCCACACATTCACTGTTTAGGCACAACGATAGTCAAAGTAGGGGAACAAAAAATTCAAATCAGCCAAGAACTTGTTCATTGCTGATCACTAGCCCTTTTACACATAACGTAGTCATGTTATGCAATTTGTCAGATTAACTGTTATTGGTATGATAGATATGTTCAGTAGCTATGGCCTGATGGATGAGATATCTGCAATTAGCCACCTTTGTTCTAGCAGATCATTACCATGTAATTTCTGTAATTACAAGGATTTGATAACTATTTCTACCAAAACAACATGAGCTTGTTCAGAATGTTTCCTTTTGTGCACGCTAAGCATAAAAATGCTCATAGCAATGCATGTGGCGTGGTTACTGACGCGATTAGTGTCGGGGACAGGTATTTACTAAAAAAGGCTATCTGCATCATCTTCTTGATTCCTTATACCTGCTTCGTTGCCTGATACCCCCAGAATTAGAGATACCCAGTTGGCCATGGAGACTAAGGAGGTTCTTGTAGAGCTAAAGATTTGTTGGCTGCAGGGGCCACAAAGAAACGGCGGTAAGGATGATCGTCGCTCATTCCAAGCTGCTGGGCTGCATGAGCAATCCATGTATCATTCACACAGCCATGGAAACTGACAGCACAGGTAAACATACATTCATGCTGTCATTTTCCAGATCACACAGCAGTACATACTTACCTAGAGCACTGCTGTGATCCAGCATCCCATTCCTCTTGCTCTCCTGTCCAGCTACTGTGTTTTCAGGCCCTGCCTCCTTCATCTGTCAGTCATTCTGGAGGAGACAAGGCCTGAAGACACAGCAGCTGCTGGACAAGAAAGCTGGAGAATAGGTTATCAGATCACAGCAGCAGTGCACTAGGTAAGTATGCACTGCTGTGTGATCTGAAAATGCACAATTAGCTGAGGATTAGGCGTTTTGCCCGTCCTCAGCTGATTACTGTCAGTTTAACCCAAGCCAATCATTTTCTGCAAGAGTGTTTCCTGCAATTCTCCTGGCCAATAATCATTCCATGTAGAAGGCCCTTAAGAATTTTAAGTAAGTTAGTAAGGAAATTAAAGTGAGTATCCAGGATTAGAAAAAAAGACACAGCTAATTTCTTGCAACAACACCACCACCCCTGTCACCTGATTATATGTGGTATTGCGATTGACCTCCATTTATTTCAATAGAACTGAGCGGAAAAGCCAAACCCAAACCCAAACTGAGGATAGGAGAGGTGCTGTTTCTGAAAGAAAGCTGCCATTTTTTTCTAGGTCTAGTTCAGGGGTGGGGAACCTTTTCCATGTCGAGGGCCGGTCGGGCATTAATAAAATCATTCGAGGGCCGCATACCGTGTGCGGCAGTTAGTAGCGTGGGTTTGCAGCACCCGGGGCAAGGCAAAGTATTGTTCCCCTAGTTCCCCTGCTATTGTAGTTAACCCCCCCAGTGATGCCCCTTGTAGTCTAGTTAACCCCCAAGTCATGTCCCTGGTAGCCTAGTTAACTCCCCCCAGTGATGCCTCTGGTAGGCCTAGTTAACCCCCATCAGTCATGTCCCTGGTAGCCTAGTTAACCCTCATCAGTCATGTCCCAGGTGGCCTAGTTAACCCCCATCAGGCATATCCCTGGTGGCCTAGTTAACCCCCATCAGGCATGTCCCTGGTGGCCTATTTAACCCTCCATCAGGCATGTCCCTGGTGGCCTAGTTAACCCCCATCAGGCATGTCCCTGGTGGCCTAGTTAACCCCCATCAGGCATGTCCCTGGTGGCCTAGTTAACCCCCATCAGGCATGTCCCTGGTGGCCTAGTTAACCCCCAAATAAAAAAAATAAACATCCCACTCACCTTACCTCCGCTCCCACGCTGCCCATGTCCTCTTCTGTCCCAGGTCCTCTGTGTCGGTTTTTCTCCTGCAGGCGGCGCGCGATGAAATGACGTCATCGCGCGCGGCCCGCAGGAGACTGAAGACACGCGCCGCTCTGCTGGGGAAGAAGCCGGCATAGACAGCATCCTCCTGTGTCCGGCAGCTGTCACAGACACCGGAGGATGCTGTGTATGCCGGCTCCTTCCTCCTCCAGAGCGGCGCGCATCACAGGGGAGCTGCGGGCCGCGGGCCGCATCGGGAGGTCTCAGGGGCCGGATGCGGCCCGCGGGCCGGAGGTTCCCCACCCCTGGTCTAGTTAAAGTCTTTACTGTTGCATAAAGTAACTATAGATAGTGTAGCTTCACTATTGACCATTCTGTCCTTTGAGAGATAAGTTACCATTAGAAGTGTCTAGCAGTCTCTACCACAGTAGCCACCAATCACTTTCTGTCTGGCTAACCCTGGAGGTCTGCCCCCATAATATTTGTAAATTCCTGTGGGGGATTTATCGTTATGCGCACCTGGTGTACGCCATAAAAAGGGCCAGATTTGCCCCTTTTTCATGGCGTACACCAGCCGTATCCCCCGATTACCTGATGGGCAGGTGGGGGGGTGGGCACAACAAAGTGGGGATGAGCCAATTGAACTAGAGGTGTACACCTCTTAGTAAATCCGGTGGGAGAAAAGGGGGCGGGCTTTATTTACGTCAGTCTTGAAAAATGTCCACCACTGTGTTTAGACTTTTTGAAAAAAAATAAAAAAAGAGACTAAATACAGTTTTTCCTGTCCATCTGCACTGACAGAGAAGGCATCAAACATTTGACTGATGGATGCATTTAGCCGTGAACCTCTGCACTGGCCAGACTTCATGGGGGAGATTTATCAAACATGGTGTAAAGTGAAACTGGCTCAGTTGCCCCTAGCAACCAGATTCCACCTTTCATTTCTCTCAGACTCTTTGGAAAATGAAAGGTGGAATCTGATTGGTTGCTAGGGGTAACTGATAAATCTACTCCCATGTGTTTATTTATTTTATTTTTTTCAACCAGTACAAGACTAAAAAGCTACAGGAGACTGGACCTGGATTTAGGTTTGTTTTAAAGCATGATAACAAATAATAATAATAATAATAATAATATATTCGGATGACACTTTCCCTTTAAAGGCTATTTTCACCTTTGCAACCACACCCAGCGTTTTCTGTTTCTGCAGTTATAGGCTATGTTTACACAACGTTTTTCCAGCTCTGTTTAAAATGACGTCCGTTATTTTGAGTCTAAAATAACGGACATCATTTAGCAGCCTGGCCTTCCCTTAGTCCAATGACCGGTCTTTGTACATTATTCTAGTTTGGGTTACTAATTGGCCTTTGGGTGTGGCTTAATTGAAAAGTCCATTGAATTTAATAGTAAAAATGGGGTGACAAAAGAACGGTGACAAAAAAAGTGTGTGTGAACAACTAATAAAAAACATCCACTGTTTGCAAAAGACGTCCGAAAATAATTGTCATGATTGTTATTTTGACGTCCACGGCAATAACCTACGTTAATAATCCAAAATTGACACTTCAAATCCAAAATTGACACTATCCGTTCTGACATCACCTCCCAGCTCCAAAGCCCCATAGATCCCATCCCCTCTCCCACCTTCTCTTCATTCTCTTCTTTTGATCCAGTGACAGAGGAAGAAGTCGCCAAGCTCCTCTCCTCCTCTCGTCCCACTACCTGCCCTAGTGACCCTATTCCCTCACACCTCCTCCAGTCCCTCTCTCCAGCTGTCACTATGTACCTCCATTAAATATTCAACCTCTCCCTCTCCTCTGGTATCTTTTCCCCCTCATTCAAACACTCTATTATAACCCCATTACTTCAATACATTGTGTGCATTGGACGTCCGTCTTCTCATTGATTGCATTGCCATTGCAGTTAGTTAAAAATTGTGGCAAAAACGGACGTTATTTTAAATTGCAAAAGTGGCCACCTTTTGTTTATTTTTGACGTTGTGTGAATAAACTTAGCAAGACATAGAGACAAATGGATGACAGTGTGACAGCAGTATCAGACAACACAAGGGTTGTATGTTGTCTGTTACCACGGAGACATATAAAAACTATAAAATCAATACTATAAGATGTGTTTACTGAAAACATATTGCAAAGTCATTATTTTTTAGGCTAGGTTCACACCAGAAAAATGTGTTCAACCACAAAAAAAAGAAAGATTAGTTTCAAATCCATTTTTTTCAATGGAAAACAGATTTTGCAGTATGACATAAAACAGCATCTGTTTTTACCTTCCACTTTTTCACTCGTGTTTTTTTTTTTTTTTGTTTTTTTTTTTTAATCTTTAAATATACATGTTAAATGGACAGCAAAAACGCAGTGTGAACCTAGTCTTATTTGGAAGTACTGAGACAATAAAAAGTTAAAGAGAAGGTGGACATATCCTTTATACACACACAGTGCAGTTTTAATTGCTCTGCTGAAGGTAAAAGTGTGTGTGCAGAGACTTTACCTGGTGATAATTTAGCACCAGATATTTGCTAGCCTACTGTTCTTATGGGGTTAATAGGTACCATCAGATTTACATGGTAAGCATAGAAGATATTCAAAAACTTTTCCTGTCCACTAAATGGTATTTCCAATTTGTTCTGGTAGATCACTATTCCAAAGAAGGTGGAGCGGCAGTCATCTAGTATGGATGAGATAATGGCTCCTTGAAAATACATTATTCACACAGAAGCTATGTAAAATCACAATTTTAGCCATGACACATTTTTGTTGTATACTTAGCATGTCACACAAGTCTTTTCCTAATGTAGTAAGAATGTGCACAAATCCCCACACACTGTCTAAGGGTGGTATTACACGGAACGATTATCGTTTGAAAAATCTTTAAATTGTTCGCATTTGAACGATAATCATTTCGTGTAATAGCAGGTAACGATTAAACGACCAACGAGAAATCGTTGATCGTTTAATAGGATCCGGACCTATTTTTATCGTTTGATCGTTCGCTCATCGTTCGCACATCGTTCGGTGGAATAAGAATTCACAGCTGAAACGTACGCAATAGCGACGACTAAACGACCGCAATAATGATCATTAATAACGATCATCGTTTCTTGTACTTGGGCGAACGATTTCGGGTAGTTTGCCTTAGCGGTCGTTTAGATTGTTTATCGTTAATCGTTAGTCGTCGGAAAATTGCTTGGTGTAATAGTACCCTAAGGGTCAACTGCAGAAAACACTGGAGAAACTACAGTTTGGGGCTAAGTTCACACATAATATTTGCTTCAGTCTTTTTTTCAGTTTTTCTTTTTTTTTAACCAAAACCAGGAGAGGGTTGAAAACATAGAAACTGTGCACATGTTTCCATTATAGTTTTTCTCTGTTCCACTCCTGAATTTGGCTAAAAATATTGACCAAAATACTGAGAGAAATACTGACCAAAATACTGAGAGAAATACTGACCAAAATACTATGTGTGAACATAGCCTTGATATGTTAGTTTATTAACGCTTAGATAGTCTCACCATATGTACACATAGGGGGAAATTTATGAAGGGCTTGGTGTCTATTTTTAGGTGAATATTTTGATTTTTCACTCATTTTTGGTCTAAGTTCTATTTATGAACCAGTATTCGAAAGACGAATATTTTTTAGATGCAACTTTTTTTTAACCCCCTGGATGTACCTGTATGCCATGGCCATCTGTCACCAGCCAACCCTGTGCGTACAGGTCCGTCCAAAGTGCATATCCGGTTATGAAGCGCACGAAAAGAAGGAAAAAAGCGCCAGGATTGCTGATTTTTTTTGTTGCATCAAAACGTCCGATCTACACAAATATGGTATTAATAAAAAATAGAGTTTATGGCACACAAAAAATGACACCCCATACAGCCCCGTAGGTGAGAAAAATAACACTGTTTTATAATAGTCACAATAGGGCCATTTTACTAATAATTAATAATAATAATAATTTTGGATGGCCATCATTTCGAGCCTAAATAATAGCCATTATTTTAAAACACCGGCCGTTATTTGTGGAATAAGTTCTGTTCTTCTAAAATAATGGCCGTCATTTGGGTTCGAACTGACAGCCATCCAAAAGAACAGTTGCAAACGGCAATAGCGGGACACCCTTTGATCAGCCCATTGCTTCAGTGCAAAGCAGACATCCTCTATGATGAGTATACCAAAATATATTGTTGAATTATATTAGCAAGTCTATGTAACTGAATAACATTGAACCTATGTACTGTCCGCAATTGCGGACAGAACTACGGATGTGTGAATAAGGCCTAAGGGTTTCTATAATGTGGTATTGGGGGCTTCAGACGACTAGAAATCCTATCTGTTTTCCTATCCCGTCTGATAAGTATATTTTCCCTTATACTTAGCATCTCCTGTAATTTCCATCCTCAACAGCTCTAAAACAAACACAAATGGGGAAATGCACAAAAGATACAATGACATGCGAGGAAGTGATCTTTCATTGCCCGGTATTGGACCTGTCGTCACCTCATCATTCAGAAGTAAACAGGGTGGAAAGTAATCACATGCATTAATTCCTTGAATTTTTACAGCACACCCTCATACAAAACAGAACATCTGACTATTAACAGGCTACGGAAAAACAGCTCAGAACGTCCAAAGAATGGCATATTGTGGGAGTACACAAATGACCCAGATTTATCAAAGAGTGTAAGGTGCCCAACCAATCACAGCTCCTCTCTCATTTCACCAGACATGAAAGCTGAGCTGTGATTGGTTGCTGTGGGCCGTTTATACCAGTCTATATTTTACACCCTTTGATAAATCTCCCCCAAAGAGCAAGTTTAAGTGTCTAATATAGTCAGTTAATGTTCTGTATAGTATAAGTTAAGTGCACAAACACCATAAAGTCATGTCTTCAATGATACAGGCTGCATGTAGCAGGCAGAACCGGTTTGTAACTTATGAGAAATATTATCATGCCTTATACCCAAGTCTTGTAATTTTTGTGTAGCATATACTCTCAGTATTCAAGATGTATAACTCAGTAATCTTCTTCCAAAGGTACCCTACCATTGACATTGGTCCATCTACTAAAAGGGGGACTACATAGGGGGGCATCTACTAAAGGGGGGACTACACAGGGGGCCATCTACTATTGGCGGTCCTACAAAGGGGGCCATCTACTATAGGGGGCTGCAAAGAGGGGAATAATAATACATGGGGGCCTAAGGAGGGCCTAACATGATATAGGGGCCCAGAGATGGGCCTACTCACTATGAGGGCAAAGAGTAGCCAATACAGATGTGAAAATTATAGACTACGTGTGCCACTGTACTTGATTCTTTTATTAAAGCTTAATTCAGTTATAATAAAAAGTTATGTAACTTTCTACTACATTGTGAACCCGATTCTTGCTGCCAGTCCTTGGAGTCATTCTTGTTTACATACAGGAGCTGAAGATCTGCTATTCACACAAGTGTACAGCTTGTCACAAGAGCCCTGCAGCAATATGAGGAACATCAGCTTTGTAAAGGATTTCAGTCTCTGGATGTAAACAAGAAGCTTTTTAGACCAAGCAGAGATCTTGTACATTGTGAAAAGGTGATACTCAATGTATAATGTTGGTAACTTTTCTTTTGCAATGTAGTAAGCTCTGTGTGGTCACTTGGGGAAATATAATGTTTATTCACCAACTAACGGAATACTCTTTTTCTGGCTGCTCATCAGTCTGACTCATGGAGGATGGGGATGGTTCTAAGCAGTTGGGTCTCCTCTATGATGTTTTGTTCAGACAAATCTTCTAAGCTGTCAATCTACACAAATCAAGGTAGTGTATAATATTATAATGTATCACCCACATGTGTGTCTATGATGTCTTCTATAAGCATAAGATACATACATAGATTGTCAAGGGCCCGGACATGGAACTGTTTGGGGGTGGGGAATGATAGTGGTCATGTAGATGTCACCTAATGAGAAGACAAAGCACATGCCAAGCCACCAATGGTGAGAGCTGTAGTTCCCCAACCTCATTTCCATTATACAGAATAGAGATACAGTAGCTTATGCTCTGGGCATGCAGAATCCATCTAATACTGGCAAAAATAATAACCACCTGGGTGGGATGGGTGGAGTACACCTACTTTCAGCCATAGCAACATGCTCCTGCCTAGTGTGAATGGTGTTTTAGGAGAGCTAACCAACTTTGTCTTTTTGCCTATGCTACACATGCCTGTTTGCTAATGTTTTCATTTTTCCTGCTATGGAGTGCTGGATTATCTTCTCTCTGTTTGATACTCTCTACCTCCCTGATCCCATGTACCCATGAGCTCATTGCTGGTGACCTGATCATTTCATGACTATTCTTTAAATGTGTTGTCTGGCAAGTAAAATACAGGGCTGAAACTTTTTTTTTCTCCCTCTTCCCTTCCGAGGCGTGGGGAGGGGGCAGGGTCAAGTCCCTCTCACATAATGTCCAATAGCTGCACACTGTCTCCGCAATATCAGTGACACTGCGCAGCTATTTGACATTGCGTGGCATAGCCCTGCCCACCCCACGTTTCGGAAAGCGATGGGGGATCTGAGAAAGTGAACGCTGGTAAGCAGAAGGCTTTAGCCGTCTTCTGCTTGTTGGAGGACTACCCTTTTAAATATAGGATTCATGCTGCAGAATGCTATAGTATGGGTATGGGCTGTAATTGATCACCAATTATTAAAACAATTATTATGGTGGATTATGTGAGCGCTGCTGGTAACATTTTCATTAGGCATAGATGTACTTGGTACATCTCTAGGTAACCATGATTCATATCCTTAAACGCACATTTTTTAAAACCACATTTCCGGTGGCATGGAAAAAAGGTTTTTCACTGTACAGAGGCCTTAGGGCCTAAAGCTGGCCATACACCTTCAGTAACTGATGGCGATTGTTCAGCCATCAGTTATCTCTCCTGTCAGTTAAGGCCCAATTACACCAAGCGATTATCGTCTGTATTCGGTCTATTATTTTCAATTACGGACGATAATTGCTTGGTGAGATAGCTAGTCTTCAAAGGAAGCAATCAGCCGACATGCATAATGTCAGCTGATCCTTGTTTTTTAAGTTGAAAAAAACATCATTGATTACAGCAATCGGCTGGCTGTGTCGCCGTGTAATAGGAGGGGTTCACTCCCAGAACAAAGGGGTCAGGCGGTGATTTTCGACACCTTTCTCCACTGACATCATCTGTTGTTGGGTATGGCCATCAAAAGTCTAAAGTATATGAGGACCTTAAAGATCCCCATACTCCTTAGCCGCCCATATGTCCCACTTGCGGCTGGTTGGGCCATCAGTTTAGGGAGAGATAACTCAGAGCGAGATAACTGATGGCTCAACAGTAGTTTGGCCTTCAGTTATTGAAGGTGTATGGCCAGCTTAAATCTGTGCAGGTTTTAGCAGCTAATATGTGCCAGATGTACACCAGTACCACACTGAGGATGTGCACCAGTCTACATACTGTTTATGGGGCTGGGTAAAGTTTTTCACTTTGTCCCTCTTAAGTTGTTTTATCAGTAATTCATGTCTTTTCCTATTACTCGAATTGACGCCTTTCCTTTCAGTTTATTTTCTCCAACTTTACTTTATAGTTTTCCCTAATTCGCATCTCCTCTGTCAGCCCCCTGATCCCTCTATATTTGTATCCCACCCTCCCTCCTCCCCTCTCTGGCCCAAACTTGTTATGATCAGCTACGTCTTTTTCAAGCCAACTAGTTGGGAAGCGTGAGCCAAGAGAACATTCCCAACTCAGCACAAGGTGGGAGAGGCCTGTTTACAAGAGAGAGACATAGGCCGGGAGGGAGGGGGACAGACGGGGTGGAGAGACCAGTCAGATCCATACAGAGAAAGGGAGAAAATGAAGAGAGGAGGGCCAAAAGAGCCAGGAGGAGGGTGTCTTTTGGGGCAGAGGAAAGGCCTGTGGGCTGCTGTTTACTGACATAAGAACCTTCATTTCTGGAGGGAGGAGGTCTGGAGAAATAATAAGCAATAACAGAAGGGCTTAGGGATTGCAATAGAAAGAAGGATGCAGAGTTTTAGCCAGGAAAAGGTTTGATATGGAGTGGTATAGCATAGAGCACACACTGGAGAGAGACTGTAGTAAATGAGATACAGGAGAGACAGATAAACAACCTGACCCAACCCCAGAGCAAGGGAGGAAAAGTATGAGTGAAAGTCAGAGCCTCTCCCTCCCTCAGGGCCAGGCACAATCTCTCTGGTTTAAAGCAAATCTTCAATCTCCTAGTGAAGTCAAGAGCTGTGGCAGCGTCGTGGTTGTGCTAACATGCTGTAAACACGATCACCTTTGTACGCTAGACGTGACCCTTTCGTCTGAATATTTCACAAGGAATGTCTGTGAGAAAAACCTAGTCTGCAGATAGATTGGATTTTTTATGCGGGTCTTCCTTTGGATCACTTTGGCAGAGGTGTCTTGAACTGCTTTTTCCCACCCGCTTTTAAGTTGATGGGAATATTTATGGGGAATTGACATCACAACTATAGGAGTGTGTTGGATATCCCATTACAAAAGCATGACTTGTTCCCCATTATCCACTCTTCTGGGAAGGCTGTACACAAGGCGTAGTCCGTGGGAATTTGTGGTCATTCAGCCAAAAAAGCATTCATAATGTCAGACACTATGGGCACTATTACACGGGATGATTATCGTGCGAAAAATCACTATATATTGTTCGAATTTAAACAATAATCGTTCTGTGTAATTGCAGGCAACGATAGAAAAATCTTTCGTATGTCATTGATCGTTGATTTAGATCTGAACCTAAAATTATCGTAAATCATTCGCTAATCGTTTGCAAATCGTTCGCTGTAATTCCACGTTCGTTCGCTCAAGTTCATTTTTTCACTAATCGTTCAGTGTAATAGCGCATTGTCCATTGTTTTTCTAAGATCAGAAGGAATAAATGATCGCAATAACGATCGCAATAACGATCCTGAATCATTCTGTGTAATATGGTGAACGTTTTCAGGTTAACGATAAACACTCTCGTTTACGATTGTTTATCGTTAGTTGTTAATCGTTAAATATCGCTCCGTGCTGAAAGAGATGGTCCGGCTCACAATCAGCTGTAAAATATATCTCTTAGGGCCCTATTCCACGGGACGATTATCATTCGCATAATCGTTAATGATAAACGATCCAAACAACCGTTATTACAAAAGACCTGAAATCGTTTACCCATTTACATGGAAAGATAATCGTTACTTATGATCGTTGTTGCGGTCGTCTTGTCGTCGTTATTGCGTTCGTCGCTACTGCGAATGACCAAACGACTTTTTATTCAATGCAAACGATTTGCACACGAGCAACGATAAAAATAGGTCCAGGTCTTATTAAATGATCAACGATTTCTCGTTCGGTCGTAAGTCGTTAACTGCTATTCAACCGAGCGATTATCGTTTAGATTAGAATGATTTACCATAATCTGAACAATAATCGTCTGGTGGAATAGGGCCTTTAGAGTTAAATGGGTTTTGCCAACATGGGCACTTTTTCCTTCTCTTTGGGTATCTTTGGCGCAGACAATGAATGAAGCACTGGTCAAGTATCTAGGAATCTTTTGGATCACTGCTCTTGAGATTCTGGAGGATACACTAATCCCGTCTTCGGGAGAGTGGATTAGTGTTTATGGTGGCAAAACCCCTTCAACCCAATGCCACCCCATTATGGGCCTCGCTTTGTGCACAGGGAACACACTTTGTACGCTAAAACTAATATTTCCCTTCACTCAAAATAAGTTTTATTGGTGCAAACCTTAAAAAAAAAAAAACTATCACAACTAATGGTAATGGGTATAGCCATGTGAGTAGGTTTATGGGTAACCACACAACCATAAATATACAACCATTTCATGATGTTTCAGTTCTTCTGATGATGCTACCTTTATTGGTATCCTACAGTATATAATAATATGCTGTGTACACATTATTAATAAAGTTTTCATTCCTGCATTTATCTTTGCACATTGATCATAATTAGAGCTGGTACTTATGGTACTTCTTAACATCAGTGCCTATGGTACCCCTTTCTTGTCGAAGGGTGGCATATGCAATCTCTTTTCAGGCACTGGGGTATGATTGCTGCCTAAATCGTGCCTCCATGCCACTGCAATGAATTGTGTGGTGGTCCATTGTACCGTTACATGTCCACTTTGCTACACAATTTTGGCACTACTTTTGCAATAGTAAATCTTGGCCAATTGGTCAAGGAAGGATTATGGTAGGTAAAACACTGATGTGAGTGTGAATAAATCAGTGAAATATGGCAGAGAAACAGTGAGTACACAGACCATAAGATGAAAAACAGAGACTGAGTACAAAGGGGGGTATCAAAATGCGCTCCAGTCGTACGCCACGGAAAAGGGGCAGATTTTCCCCTTTTCCATGGCGTATGCCAGCCGTCTTCCCTGCTTGCCTGTGGGGGAGCAAAGGGCCGGGCGGAAAGGTGGTGAGGAGGTGTGGCCTATACCCATGCTTCTTTTATCAAGGAAACAGGCGTAAACCAGGCAAAAATCTACACCTGCTCCGGAGCAGGTGTAAACTTTTGCTTGGTTCCTGCACCAAGCACAGGTCCCATCTCATTCACTCAGAGGCGTGCGCCTTTTAGTCAATCCGGCGGTGTAATTGGGGATGACGCCTAATTAGAGACCGGCGTACTTGTACTAAACATATTAAATGTCCCCCAAAGACTCTGATGGTAAAAAAAGGGAACAACACAGATCAGGCTATGTTCCCACAGCATCTTTTTTGGACTGGACAAAATACTGTTGTAATATGCAAATTACATCAATAATTTGCATTATATGCCCATATTTTGGCGCCAAAATTGTGTCAATCCAATAGCCAATCAGCCAAAAAGAAGCATTGTGGGAACAAAGCCCTAGGCTTTCATTGTATTAGATGATCCATATGAAGGCTATCCTACACACTCCAAGCTGTAGCCAAGGCAAGCATGCTGCAGGTAAAAGCAAATATTTCCAATTTAAGGCTATGTTCAAACTGCATATGAATCTGTCCATAGTGCGAACCGCGAATATACGCACGTAGTTTTGAGGTTGATGCATTCCCTTGAAAGTATACGATATACACCAGCACAGTGCACACTACGTATGAGCTTACGGCCGGATCGTATACGGCGCCGTGAAAAAAGACCATTGTTTCCCGTACGAAGTACTTATTTCAGCCAAATTGAACTTGATTTTTCGATCCAAAAGGTTCTGGGTGGTTTACGGGGGCTGGGCGAAGATTTCCAAGTAAATGACCTGCCTCAGATCGCTTCGAAACAAGCTAGGGAAGCATAACTGTACTACGGGCGTATGTTCGCGGTGCGTACACATCCGGCGCATGTCGATTTTTAGCACGCCTGTAGTTTCAGCCGCACATGTACGGCAGCGTAAGACCTGTGTATGGATTCGTACGCAGTGTGAACATAGCCTAATGCTCCAAAATATGAACCTGGAGCATCACCATAGCGCCTATGAACTTTTTGTTATGAGTTGTTAACTGCTTAAGTGCCACACCCAGACATGAACATTTTCGGCATACCACTGGATAGTGAGGTCAGCGGGTTGTGCATAACTCCCTCCTGTGGTGGGACCATAAGTCATTCTTGACAGCCTGGCTCAATTTACACTCATCAAAATAAGATTCTTTTACTGCTATTTCCACTCATATTTCAGGCAAATATTCCAGGACTGGCACATTCATTGGCTAGTTAACTGGTTCATTGTTAAATTAGAAACACCCAGAGTATAGGAGGATTTTCTCGTCCTATATAGATAGTAAAGGTTATTGTCATCTGCTATAGCTTAGGCTTTTATGATTATATGATTTAGTGGTAGTATTGATGATGATGGTGGTGGTTATTATTTATAATACTCAAAATAATAGTTAAAAAGTTACAGTCATCTACTGAGGGTTAGGCCCTTAGGGTATATGCACAAAGAGTAATTGTTTCGGAAAACTAAGTGTGGAATCCACCGCTTGTCCACGCGCACTCTCGCTTCCCTCTTTGGGCGGACAGTGGAATCCGCTGGTGAATTTAATGGAGCCTATAAAGCCAAGGGAAAGGGAAGGGAGCACGCGGGGATGAGCGGCGGATTCTGCACAGAGTTTTCCAACACAATTACTCTGTGTGCATATACATTAATATTGATATGAATTATTTCACACAATGATGAATAACAAGAGACCACACTTGGTGAACTACTGTGTTTTAGTCAATCCTTATTAGGGCCGAAGTTTTCTGCTGTCTGAGGCGACACCTGCAACTCACCCCCCGTGCCCACATGCCCAGTCAGCCCACAGCCTATTGGAAACCATATGTAAGTAAGGCATGTGTGCAGAAAATTTGCAGCTTCTAATAAGTGCATACACACAATCCAGCTCCACTATAGATCACCTTGGTCATGCACTACCTTCCATCCTGGGTGAGGAAAAGACAGAAAAAGTTAACGTTTCCAATTCCAAGAGTGTGTAACCAATTCTTCAATCTTTATTGCTTCTCCAAGAATAAAAGCGCCTGACATATACAAGAGTCAATGCATTGTGACTACTCATGGAGGGTAGGGATGTCTATAGCATATAACAATACCTGCAGAGCATTTGCAGTCCTGACTTTCCTGCATTCTACCTCTGTGCCCAGCTATCACCTGTAAGTCATGGGGTCAATGAAGTCAGTGGTGTGTAGCAGACAGTATCATTTATGGCCACTCCGTAAAATCTGCCGCCTGGGCACTAAACTCATTTTGCCTAATGGGAGAAACAGCCCTGATCCTCATGGGTTATAAAGGGGGCATCTTGAGGCAGGGATATGTTAAAATCATCCAAAGCATAGATTAGGGACTGTTATTGTGCAGCCCCTCAAACCAGTCCAACTGGGAAGTCCTCCTAAACACAAGATGCAAAGCAACAAAGCATACACGGTTATTTAGTAAGGTGATAAGCCTTTCGCCAGCCGCTTATGGCAGTGGCTTATCTACTGGGGGTTCAAAGAGTCGCGAAGGTTAAAATCTAACATGAACATCTTTTTCAGCATTGGTAGATCCCTCTAAAAATGGTGGGATAGGCCAAAATGTAGCTACTGTAAATGACCTCCTTTCTTCCGTCTTGTCTGTTTAGTTCAGCTGTCTTTCCCAATTTGATTAGTCTTCTCGCAATGTGTCTAACCTAACTTCTTAGCTTCCAGTATACCAATACTGGTTCTCCTTGTCATCCAAGTTATTCTCAAGTCACTTCCAATGCATGTCAATACTTTTCCTTCCTTTTTGTCCAGGTATGAGATCCATAAGATACAAGATACCAGAAAGTGGGCAGTTCAGAGCTTAGGTTTATAGACCCATAGATACGTTCCCAGATAAATATACTTGTTCTATCTGCATGGTATTTGTTGGCTGCCGAGTCCCTTGGTGGAAATAACTATCCAAGCATATAGTAAGGCAGGATTAATGCTCAGCACATTTTGTTGCAGAAATTTCTGCAGCTGAAAATCAATTCCATTCATCTCATCTGCCCGGTAAGTACTCAGACATCTGCAAATCCCATCCAGATGAACAGGAAAGTCAAAGAAAATTCTGCAACATACTTTCTTTGTGTGAATCCATCCTACAAGTTGTTTGCTACTTCTATGTCTTTAGATTGCAGGAACTCAAGCATCTCTAGATAATTGTTATCTATTCCTCCATAGCTGGGAATGTGATGGTTTTACTGGGGCTTCTGCTCTCATGCTTTCTCTACCTGATCACAGGGAGCACTCTGTTTATATATCCCCCACCCTACACTGACCCCTATGACCAGTGCTGGGCAGGAAGGAGGAGGTGGAGGCCATTAGCCCATCTATCAGAGACAATGCAGGGTCCTGTTGACACCAGGTATAAATTAACTGCCCCACC